>NC_079169.1:95000-367500 GCF_947568905.1 Ostrea edulis | reverse complement strand
CTGTAGTAAAAATATAATTTTTATTCACTGGATAAATTATACTATTTCACTGTTGAAAATGTAATAAAAAATGAATGAAATTGCTACAGTAATGCAATCGTTGGCATAGAAATGTGATTTTAAAAATGAAATAGAAAACATAAAAGTCTACGACACTTGGTATTCCCAGGCGGTCACCCATCCAAGTACTAACCAAGCTCGACGTTGCTTAACTTCGGTGATCGGACGAGAACCGGTGCTTTCAACGTGATATGGCCGTAGACACTTAACCTGCGTTAACTTTACGACATGACCAGTGTACACGTTTTGTACGAGATGATTGGGATTATTTCGTTCCTGTACAAAATACTGGACGGAAGTAATGACTGGTTTTAAAATGTTTATTTTGACATCGTGCGGGTTGTTAATGTTGTTTTGTGTCGAGGGCACAGTTTGCGGTCAGATGAAAAGAAGGGAGGGGTGGTGGTGGACTACATGTATATGGGACGTGTGTATGTTGGTGGTGGTTGTTTTTCACACCTTGTTGTATTTTTCTATCATTTCTAATTTGGAAGGGGGATAATTCTTTGGACTGGGTTTTGTTTTGGTGAAATTCAATATTGTGCATGTAATATGATGATTCACCCAATGCAGTGTGTGTGTGTGTGTGTGTGTGTGTGTGTGTGTGTGTGTGTGTGTGTGTGTGTGTGTGTGTGTGTGTGGACATATTTATTACACGTGAATGTGTATTACATGTCTGATGTTGATTGACGTGTGATAGAGGTATCTTTTCAAAAATCTTGCCTGGCTCTAAGAAGAGCCGTTTTCCGCAGTCAATGCGTATTCTGTGGTAAAAGCTCAGTAGTCCTCATCCGATTCGGAGTCTGACATGTCGTCTGCAATGATCTGTACATTTTCTCCAAACATTTCATGCCGTAGATCTGCAACAATCTGGGCTTTGCTGTAAGCGTAATCGTAGTACATGTCTCTGAGGCCCTCTACAACGGCAAGTCTCAGTCTTAGGCTATATCTGGAGGAACGATGATTTGCCGTGCTGGCCTTGGTGTATCTGGACAGCAGGCCGGACAACTTCAAATTGAGCAGGACAATCTGGTCGCAGGCTCTCTTGAAACGGCGTTCGCTGTCCATCAGAGAGAATCGCTTGTCCATGGACTTCCTCCTGGGACAGATGACTGGTGTAGCTTTCATCTTTGGTAGTAGTAGTAGTAGTAGTAATTTGACAATGTATTCGATTGCAATGTAGTTTAGGGTTGTGATGTCCTTGCCTGTCGTGCGACCTCCTATATAGTGCACAGTGACACTGCTAATTGAGAAACTCGTTTCATTTCATAATGTCACGCGAGGCGCCTGAATACACATATTATTATCTGCCTCAACCGGAGAGGTCAGGTGCCATGAATGCTGAGCTTGGACTGACAATTAATATACCGTTAATTGCCTGCATTAAATAAACAAATATACAGTGTGAAACTGTACGCGTCATTTGGCGTGGAATTGATTATGATTTGATTTTAATAATTATTATTCTTTGAATGGTCATTTATTGATTGTGCTGATTTGATACGGAATTAATGACTTTTTCCAGTCCTGTTTGAGTAAGTAAAAAAAGAATCGGAGTTTTCCCCCTTTTCGGCTAAACGACGTTCTGTATTCGTAAATGTGGCGAGAGACAAATAATGTACAATTGTATATATATATATATATATATTATATATATATCTAGAGAGAGAGAGAGAGAGAGAGAGAGAGAGAGAGAGAGGGGGGTATTACTGTAGTAAAAATATAATTTTTATTCACTGGATAAATTATACTATTTCACTGTTGAAAATGTAATAAAAAATGAATGAAATTGCTACAGTAATGCAATCGTTGGCATAGAAATGTGATTTTAAAAATGAAATAGAAAACATAAAAGTCTACGACACTTGGTATTCCCAGGCGGTCACCCATCCAAGTACTAACCAAGCTCGACGTTGCTTAACTTCGGTGATCGGACGAGAACCGGTGCTTTCAACGTGATATGGCCGTAGACACTTAACCTGCGTTAACTTTACGACATGACCAGTGTACACGTTTTGTACGAGATGATTGGGATTATTTCGTTCCTGTACAAAATACTGGACGGAAGTAATGACTGGTTTTAAAATGTTTATTTTGACATCGTGCGGGTTGTTAATGTTGTTTTGTGTCGAGGGCACAGTTTGCGGTCAGATGAAAAGAAGGGAGGGGTGGTGGTGGACTACATGTATATGGGACGTGTGTATGTTGGTGGTGGTTGTTTTTCACACCTTGTTGTATTTTTCTATCATTTCTAATTTGGAAGGGGGATAATTCTTTGGACTGGGTTTTGTTTTGGTGAAATTCAATATTGTGCATGTAATATGATGATTCACCCAATGCAGTGTGTGTGTGTGTGTGTGTGTGTGTGTGTGTGTGTGTGTGTGTGTGTGTGTGTGTGTGTGTGTGTGTGTGTGTGTGGACATATTTATTACACGTGAATGTGTATTACATGTCTGATGTTGATTGACGTGTGATAGAGGTATCTTTTCAAAAATCTTGCCTGGCTCTAAGAAGAGCCGTTTTCCGCAGTCAATGCGTATTCTGTGGTAAAAGCTCAGTAGTCCTCATCCGATTCGGAGTCTGACATGTCGTCTGCAATGATCTGTACATTTTCTCCAAACATTTCATGCCGTAGATCTGCAACAATCTGGGCTTTGCTGTAAGCGTAATCGTAGTACATGTCTCTGAGGCCCTCTACAACGGCAAGTCTCAGTCTTAGGCTATATCTGGAGGAACGATGATTTGCCGTGCTGGCCTTGGTGTATCTGGACAGCAGGCCGGACAACTTCAAATTGAGCAGGACAATCTGGTCGCAGGCTCTCTTGAAACGGCGTTCGCTGTCCATCAGAGAGAATCGCTTGTCCATGGACTTCCTCCTGGGACAGATGACTGGTGTAGCTTTCATCTTTGGTAGTAGTAGTAGTAGTAGTAATTTGACAATGTATTCGATTGCAATGTAGTTTAGGGTTGTGATGTCCTTGCCTGTCGTGCGACCTCCTATATAGTGCACAGTGACACTGCTAATTGAGAAACTCGTTTCATTTCATAATGTCACGCGAGGCGCCTGAATACACATATTATTATCTGCCTCAACCGGAGAGGTCAGGTGCCATGAATGCTGAGCTTGGACTGACAATTAATATACCGTTAATTGCCTGCATTAAATAAACAAATATACAGTGTGAAACTGTACGCGTCATTTGGCGTGGAATTGATTATGATTTGATTTTAATAATTATTATTCTTTGAATGGTCATTTATTGATTGTGCTGATTTGATACGGAATTAATGACTTTTTCCAGTCCTGTTTGAGTAAGTAAAAAAAGAATCGGAGTTTTCCCCCTTTTCGGCTAAACGACGTTCTGTATTCGTAAATGTGGCGAGAGACAAATAATGTACAATTGTATATATATATATATATATTATATATATATCTAGAGAGAGAGAGAGAGAGAGAGAGAGAGGGGGTATTACTGTAGTAAAAATATAATTTTTATTCACTGGATAAATTATACTATTTCACTGTTGAAAATGTAATAAAAAATGAATGAAATTGCTACAGTAATGCAATCGTTGGCATAGAAATGTGATTTTAAAAATGAAATAGAAAACATAAAAGTCTACGACACTTGGTATTCCCAGGCGGTCACCCATCCAAGTACTAACCAAGCTCGACGTTGCTTAACTTCGGTGATCGGACGAGAACCGGTGCTTTCAACGTGATATGGCCGTAGACACTTAACCTGCGTTAACTTTACGACATGACCAGTGTACACGTTTTGTACGAGATGATTGGGATTATTTCGTTCCTGTACAAAATACTGGACGGAAGTAATGACTGGTTTTAAAATGTTTATTTTGACATCGTGCGGGTTGTTAATGTTGTTTTGTGTCGAGGGCACAGTTTGCGGTCAGATGAAAAGAAGGGAGGGGTGGTGGTGGACTACATGTATATGGGACGTGTGTATGTTGGTGGTGGTTGTTTTTCACACCTTGTTGTATTTTTCTATCATTTCTAATTTGGAAGGGGGGTAATTCTTTGGACTGGGTTTTGTTTTGGTGAAATTCAATATTGTGCATGTAATATGATGATTCACCCAATGCAGTGTGTGTGTGTGTGTGTGTGTGTGTGTGTGTGTGTGTGTGTGTGTGTGTGGACATATTTATTACACGTGAATGTGTATTACATGTCTGATGTTGATTGACGTGTGATAGAGGTATCTTTTCAAAAATCTTGCCTGGCTCTAAGAAGAGCCGTTTTCCGCAGTCAATGCGTATTCTGTGGTAAAAGCTCAGTAGTCCTCATCCGATTCGGAGTCTGACATGTCGTCTGCAATGATCTGTACATTTTCTCCAAACATTTCATGCCGTAGATCTGCAACAATCTGGGCTTTGCTGTAAGCGTAATCGTAGTACATGTCTCTGAGGCCCTCTACAACGGCAAGTCTCAGTCTTAGGCTATATCTGGAGGAACGATGATTTGCCGTGCTGGCCTTGGTGTATCTGGACAGCAGGCCGGACAACTTCAAATTGAGCAGGACAATCTGGTCGCAGGCTCTCTTGAAACGGCGTTCGCTGTCCATCAGAGAGAATCGCTTGTCCATGGACTTCCTCCTGGGACAGATGACTGGTGTAGCTTTCATCTTTGGTAGTAGTAGTAGTAGTAGTAATTTGACAATGTATTCGATTGCAATGTAGTTTAGGGTTGTGATGTCCTTGCCTGTCGTGCGACCTCCTATATAGTGCACAGTGACACTGCTAATTGAGAAACTCGTTTCATTTCATAATGTCACGCGAGGCGCCTGAATACACATATTATTATCTGCCTCAACCGGAGAGGTCAGGTGCCATGAATGCTGAGCTTGGACTGACAATTAATATACCGTTAATTGCCTGCATTAAATAAACAAATATACAGTGTGAAACTGTACGCGTCATTTGGCGTGGAATTGATTATGATTTGATTTTAATAATTATTATTCTTTGAATGGTCATTTATTGATTGTGCTGATTTGATACGGAATTAATGACTTTTTCCAGTCCTGTTTGAGTAAGTAAAAAAAGAATCGGAGTTTTCCCCCTTTTCGGCTAAACGACGTTCTGTATTCGTAAATGTGGCGAGAGACAAATAATGTACAATTGTATATATATATATATATATATATTATATATATATCTAGAGAGAGAGAGAGAGAGAGAGAGAGAGAGAGAGAGAGAGAGAGGGGGGGTATTACTGTAGTAAAAATATAATTTTTATTCACTGGATAAATTATACTATTTCACTGTTGAAAATGTAATAAAAAATGAATGAAATTGCTACAGTAATGCAATCGTTGGCATAGAAATGTGATTTTAAAAATGAAATAGAAAACATAAAAGTCTACGACACTTGGTATTCCCAGGCGGTCACCCATCCAAGTACTAACCAAGCTCGACGTTGCTTAACTTCGGTGATCGGACGAGAACCGGTGCTTTCAACGTGATATGGCCGTAGACACTTAACCTGCGTTAACTTTACGACATGACCAGTGTACACGTTTTGTACGAGATGATTGGGATTATTTCGTTCCTGTACAAAATACTGGACGGAAGTAATGACTGGTTTTAAAATGTTTATTTTGACATCGTGCGGGTTGTTAATGTTGTTTTGTGTCGAGGGCACAGTTTGCGGTCAGATGAAAAGAAGGGAGGGGTGGTGGTGGACTACATGTATATGGGACGTGTGTATGTTGGTGGTGGTTGTTTTTCACACCTTGTTGTATTTTTCTATCATTTCTAATTTGGAAGGGGGGTAATTCTTTGGACTGGGTTTTGTTTTGGTGAAATTCAATATTGTGCATGTAATATGATGATTCACCCAATGCAGTGTGTGTGTGTGTGTGTGTGTGTGTGTGTGTGTGTGTGTGTGTGTGTGTGTGTGTGTTGATTTTACCCATCTCCCGAGGACCATGATGTGAAAAAACACCAATAGTCCGAGGACGTAAATTTCTCCCGAGGACTTTTTTCGCGTCCTCGGAAGAAAATTGTCGGGATTGTCATAAAATGTCCATATCAATCATTTGGTGAAATTTTGTAAAAGTCCTCTGATGGAAGGTAAAATGTGATTGTGTGTTAGACAGTCACACAGTTTTATCGGTCTGCCATTAACACACATGAATATTTCCGACGCGCCCGTATGCGCGCGCATTCATATGGCGGAAATGATGAAAAACCTTCGAGTCGATATGTAAGTATTCACAGCTTCATTTAACGTTGTTATTATAAATGAAAAGATAATGTAAAATGTTCGAAGTAAAATTTATACATTTAAGCAAGCAGTTTAATGATAATTTTATCAAGCAGCTCGGTAAACTAACAGGACACGCGCTAAACGCGAAAAGGAAAAGGGCGTGGTACGTCAGGTACATATACACTGTGGATGATAGTTAGTGAGGAGAAAATGTTAGTAAACATGCAAGGCAAATGATAAATGCACATAATACATATTGATATCTACATATATATAACCCTCCTTTGAACGATTATATGAACGACTGTAACGTTAATTACTCCGAGTTTTTATTTACATTGATTTCATGATGTGATCGAACTTGTCTTACAATGTAGAGTGCAATGTTGTTCTAAACACACGAAATAACCATGTAATAAATTACTGTTTATGATAATATTTAATTCTTCACCATTTTAGAAAAAAAAATAACGGTAGATTTATGGTAATGTCCGACTTTAAATAAATAAATATTATTTGATTTGAGAGGAAATTCGAACCAATAGAATAGAATATGATTTTTTTCCAAATTAGGGCCCTCTCGGGCATACAACATACATGATTGTTAACATTTCAATGTGCAATGTTTATTTTTAAAAATGATGATAAAAAGAAAAGAACGAAACAAGAGCAAAATATACACTATTAGTATGAGCAATTAATGTTCATACACGAGACATTTTGAACATGATAATACTTATTTGTATTACATGTAAGTACCACCGTGTATCCTAATGCAAAACAGTCAGAAATACACACACAAAATAAAATTAAAAAATATATATGCATGTACATAACCGCACTGCATGTAATAATAGTAAAGGTAGTATAAGTACACATGATTAATACTCCACTGTAATGCAAAAGATACCACGAACCAAAAATATTGTCACAAAAACGTTTTTTTATTCCATTTTACGATTAATGTGTTTGTTAGATCTCATGTATCATTTTGAGAGAGAGAGAGAGAGAGAGAGAGAGAGAGAGAGAGAGAGAGAGAGAGAGAGAAAGGGGGGAGAGATTCATACTAAATTATACAAAATAAGTAATTAAAGATTTTTTTTTTATTTAAAAAAAGTGATGAATTTAAATAAAGGATGTTTATGATAATGATATCATTAATTAGGCATATGATAGGCTTTATCAGTAAAAAATAAAATTCGACTGTTCTTAGATGTTTACATCAGCTTTCATCAGTGGTGTCTAAAACCAGGTCCAATGTATCATGACATATATTTCTTTCATTCTGTCTTCACATATGTTTATGAGTTAGGTAATCGGATTGGTTTATAATAACCATTTCATATCATGTCTATATTTATGCTGTCGATTTGGACAACCGCGTTAGGGACGTATTATTCAAATCGTCTGTGACTGCACGTAGCGTTGATTAGCTTACTCTCGAAATGTAAACTGATCTTCAGCTAGGAGAACCAGATGACGGAAGACCATGATGTTCTGACACTTTGGTCAGTTTGGAACTTGTGATAAAACGGTGGTATGCGTACTTTATTGACCACTAGTATAGTTATGTGTGTCATATTTAGTTTTAGCAGCATTAACTTGAAACTTTCATTAGATGTGCATTATTGACAACGGGACTGCATATGATATACCTTCGACGACGACTGGGGAAAGCTAGCCGTGAGTAATAGTCTAGTACAGCTACAGTGCAGTGTATGCAGGCCTAACTTTTCATGTTATTCATGAAATCTGATGTCATGTTTGACAGGTTGGGAACACTTCCCCTTATAACGAGATATTCTCGCTAAAACGCGATTATCAGGGTTATCACTAGAAATTCTTGAAGACAAGTCCCGGACTCGTGGTTTATAAGCAGCTTGAGTCCCACGAAAATTTGATGAGTCCCATGAATATCTAATGAGTCTTTTTTATATAAGACAATTAAAATGGAAGCAGTACTAAACATATCAATTTTAAAGATTTATTTTAAATCATTCGTGACTTGGCCTCGAACATCTAATTGTCCACGCCAACAGAATTACTTCCCCGAATCTCCTATCATCACAACAACCCTATTCAGCGGGTTGGGAACACTTCCCCTATAGCAAGATATTCTCAAAAAAACGTGATTATCCCTCTCTAGCGAGATTAAATATATCCCGTACAACCGAGAAAAACACCTGTGGAGTACATCTCTTCGTGTTTCACGTGAAAAGAAGAAAAAGTGCTAAAATGTCTGATACGTCTGCAAATATATTAATCTAAACAAAGACACTGTGTATTGGATTTCAGATTGCCTCCCTCTTACGCAGCAACTTTGATATGCAATTTTTTTACTATGTTTTCAATTTCATAGAAACAATTCGCATCATGTTGAGTTTGTGTCACACTTATTCAGCGTTGCAAGGGATTTGCCATTATTTTCAATAAAGATGCCACAATACCTGTTTATGGTAATGTTTACTTTCTCGCTAAAGAGGGATAATCGCGTTTTAGCGAGTTTATCTCGCTATAGGGGAAGTGTTCCCAAACTGTTCAATATTGAACAGCATTTTAATCAAATTATTATTGTGATGAAATAGATGCGTACTAGTTTTGCTTCGCCTCTTGGGCCCCCACCGGGGCTTTGCCCTTGACCCACTGGGGGCCTCAAGGCGGCCTCCAGACCCCCTGCCTCATAAAGTGGTGCCCCCCCCCCCCCCCGTAACCGTAATTCTTGGATCGTCCCTGTCTTGAACCAGAAAATAGTGATGTTGAGATATTACAACAAGGACAAATGGTCTTTGACATTTCAGTATTTTAAAAACAAATCAAGAACGATAATTTAGATGCAATGTAACATGTTAACTAACATTTATAATTACTTAAAACAATTACGGATATTTTTTAAATTAAATGACTTTCACAACTCAAACATGTCTGGTTAACTATAATGCAAGTCAATTATGCATGACACTGAGATACATTGATATTGATTTGAACCAATTTCTTTGATTTATGAACATGTTGAAGGAAGACTGGAAGTTGATAAGGAAAGATATGTTAAATTCATTCGAAATTTTAAAAGATTTTGTGATAGTAGCGTAGCGGACATTTTGAAAATATTGGAAAATTTCCCTTCTTATAAAGTCAAACCAATGGAAATTCTTTACAAATACACATTTCCTTCAGGGTTCCAACTTCGACTATAAATACCTTGGGGGGCCAAGTGGGCCCCTGAATAAGAAATCATTTTAGCCCACATGAAATTTTAGTAGCCCCTACATAAATAATTGAATAACTTGTTGTTTATTTTACAAGAAAAAAAATATCAGGTCACATTGCGATTTATTTGAAAAATTGAAATATCAATATTCAAAGTCTGTTTTCATTTCCTTATTGTTTCAAATCTCTCTCTCTCAATCTCTCTCTCTCTCTCTCTCTCTCTCTCATGGCATCACTGCAAAACATGCTTCATCAGACTTTTTATGCGATTTCGAAAGTTCTCAGCTTTACAATGCTGTCAAGTTTATAACTCGGGCAAGCTGTCATAACGATTGGACCTTTCGTGTCATGTTTTGTACACACAGCACATGCCATTCCCTTTTCACCGTTGAGCCATATTCTCCCCTTCTTTCCACTTTGGTAAAAACAGACACTTTCTTTTCGTTTGAAGTAACCTTGCATTGTTCAACTTCTGGTTTAATTACGTTTTGTAATTTGATACCTCAGGAATGTTTTACAAAGTGGCAACTGGAAATTAAACTATGTTTATACAGTAAAATATCTCTATCTGGAAGTCCGAGGGACCTCAAACAAATTTCGAGATATCCGGGAGTTCGAGATATCCAAAATCGATCTTGGATATTTTTTTGAAGGAGGATATTTGATGCATAGTATGGGATTTGCATTATAAACAGCAACCCCGTTGCCGTTTCATATAGTTTAATACAAGTTGATAAATTAATATTGTGGAATTTCAAAGACAAACATTTTGGGTTTTTTAATATATATAAACACCCAATTGAATTCACAATGTGTTTCAAAATTAAGATGGTCGTGCCTGTATGCTACTTTAGGTTTACTGATGTCCAGGCTCGACTGGGATGTAGTTATTGCGTTGTAATGAAAGAACCTATCACGCAAGAAACAAAAAAGGAGGGATTAAAGTAATTCCACCCTCCTGTGATGTCATAAGATTTTGCAAAATCAATGACCGGTCAACAGGGGATGCTTACTCCTCCTAGGCACCTGATCCCACCTCTGGTGTGTCCAGGGGTCCGTGTTTGCCCAACTATCTATTTTGTATTAATTGCTTGTAGGAGTTATGAGATTGATCACTGTTCGTTGTCTTCACCTTGCATTTATGCATGATAGGAACATACATTTTGTTGGAGTCTTTTCCTATAGTTATTGTAAAAAATCTTGTTAAAAATAAAATATTTCAAAAGTCTAAGTTATAGATGAATAATCAATGATACATTTCAAAATATTGAATCCAAGGGCAATAACTCTGAAAAAACTTTTAAATGTTTATTAAATAAATTTTCGTGTTTTCTCAGTACTAGTTTTAATGATGAAGCGTGTGTTATCAAATGCATTATCATTATTAAGCGCATTACCTTCAATCGTACTTCGATGATTTTGTGCGTTTATCTAACCCACATGTTAATGATAGGGCGTGTGTCATTCAAAACACCATCCCCGGAATCGGGTGTGTTAGTTCCTAATTGGCGGTGAACTTTAGGCGTAATGTTGGAAGCTTCACTAATCACCCAAGCTGTTGAACCATTTATTGCGACCTGGGTCTACCCGGAAAAGGCGAGTGTGGATTAGCGGTCATTAATTATAATTGATGTAGCCGCATGTGTGAATGTGTGACTTAATGATGCCAGGTATGGTAAGCAGAGCGGAAAATCGACTGCACTTCGAGATAAACCAGGTGAATTTAGGGTATGGGACCTTGAAAATACTTCAACATAAACGGGGTATTCGAGATTACTGTGTTCGAAAAATCGGAAGGTTTTTTTTAAATCATTTATATAGGGGAAACGGCCGGGACCGGCGGTCGACTTCGACTCTGAAGCGGGGTATTCGAGATACAGATATTTTACTGTATTAGGACTTGGATCGGTGGGAAAGAAAAATGTTGATCAGACAACTACGGTCACCACAGAAATTTGGGGTGCCCACAAGCAAAGTATAGTCGCCAGTGCGAGTGGGTGAGCAGTAATTTGAAACCCTAGCTGTTCCATGATTTTTTCTTTTTCCAAGGATTATTCACAAATGGTAAAACTTGCAAGAACAAAGGAAAAAAGTCCAACAGGTAACAAACATGAATGAGTGATAAACATATTAGGGATTGTTTCCAGATCTAAATTATAAATAGAAAACATTCTTTGCAATTTTTCTATTGAAACAGGGGTGTTGATCATGATCAGAACATTCTCCTGGGGAATCCAAAGTTTATCAGAATGTAAGTTAAAAACTTTTAAATAATGAAAATTAAAATCATAATAGAAATAAGGGAATAAAAAGAATTTTTGATAATGATAACATATGGTTTGCATTTTTGAAATTAACAATACTATGAATTATTATGATTATAAACTGATGACGTGTGTTTTTTGATTTGTTAAACTTGTTGGTAATGTACATTTTGATTTAATTATTGGAGTTCAAACTCAACTTAATTGTCAAGTGTGAAAATCAAGTTAAAAAAAGATTTGATCTCTCATATTTTCTAGTTAGTTTTGTATCCTGGTACTTAAAAATTGATTTGAATGTGATAAATGTCTCAACACTGTTAGAAAATAGTACATTTAGATCCAAGAAACAAACATTTTTATGAACATTCCAGCAACATAAATGTATGAAAATTATGATGATTATAATGACCAGAACAGTCTAGATTCAATTCTACTTTCATATATTAAATACATTAAGAAATTCATATTTCTAGAGACTATTCAATACATACAGGGATTTATTGATTGAGGTTCTTTTACTACCAGTAAAGGGTACCTTTCCCCCTTTGACAACAAATGAATATTTCCCCATCCAGGATCTAAGCATAATTCCTTCGATTGTAAAAACTACACAAATTGTATTGGAATTTTAACAAAAATCAGTAAAATTGTATTCTACATAATTTCTTTAATTATCAAAGTTTCACAATATAGATAATAATCAGTAATCAATCAATTCATATGCCATTTTTTGGAGATATTATAGTCTGAGGATGCCCCCATCCTAACCCTCCCCTGAAAGTTGATAATTGCATTGACCATCCATAATAACATTGATATAGACTGGGACATCGAATGGACACACTTAGCGAGAAAGACTGTAAATAAGTGTACCTAGGATGCTTGTACATAATCTGATGTAAGAGTGATCGCCAAAAACTTAAAAGACCATATTGCCAAAATTTCTAGATCTATACTTTTTTTTTTTATTCAGTTGAGGTGGGCTGATGTATGAAACGTATTCATGTTAGAAATGGACATGCATTGTCTACATCCTTCTCTTTGCTAGCCTGTTTTGATTTTTGAAAATGTGAAAATATGCTAGAACTGGTGACAGTTTGCACTTTAATGATTCAACTCAGATTTGCCTGGATTGATGTACTGAGTATAGATTGGCTTTCCATAATTTTGATATTGCATGCATCTTTTGTAAGGAAATCAACACTTACTTGCTGTTAATTCATTTTCACACGTTTCAAGTCTCATGGTTGAATTATCATGATTATGAGTTAATATTTATTAGCGGGAAAGGGGTGAAAATCCAAATATGAACAATTTGGAAAACTTAGTACACATGCATTTGGTTTCTCAGATAGCTTCTTGACATATTTGAAATAATTATCTTTGTTGATATCATCAGAAACATATGCTTTTAAAATCAAAAATGAAATATTAGAAAGCTTTCTGAGAGATAAAATGCAAAGTTTTCTCAGACTCAGTTTTGATTTTTTTTTTTACTAACACCAATCTCTAGATAAACTGAAGTTGCATGCTGCTCTTGTTATAATTTGAACCTTAAAGGGACTAATTCACGATTTTCCCTAAAATTTTCTTTTTCACTTTTAATGATCAAAATCTTCTGTCTAATGTGTTTAAAAGAGTTCACTTAAAAATTAAGGTTATACATTATCACAGAAGCTCATTTTAGAGAGTTTATTATTTGTTTTGTAAACAAAGATTGCGGTATGCTATATTTGTTTACGAAATTTTTAAAAGAAATGGATATCGATATAAGTTTATTATATCTTTCACATTTCAAGCATTTTGGGGGCAAA
This sequence comes from Ostrea edulis, assembly GCF_947568905.1. Lineage (NCBI taxonomy): Eukaryota > Metazoa > Mollusca > Bivalvia > Ostreida > Ostreidae > Ostrea > Ostrea edulis. The sequence continues at coordinate 353,926 of NC_079169.1, read as the reverse complement.
CTGTGTCATTTAGAAGTTCAAATTTGAGATTATGCAAAATTAAGATGTTTTATATTACAAAATCAATATTTCACTTGTTTGTCTTTATACATAAAAAGACTCGAGTCTTTGTTTACATAACACAGATTTAAGGCTAAAATATTGCTATTATTGCGTGGACCCTGAGGTCCACGCAGAAAATATATAAGCGAGGTTAAACCGTATGCACTGGAGAAAACTGAGTGTGCGCATGCTCAATGGATATGCGGAGCGTAGCGGAGACAGTCGAGTATTGCCGATTGGGGAACTTATTGATCGGGATCGGGATTCAATACAAAACAATGAGCAGGTAACGGGTGGCTTCGCCCCCAATACATGTTCGCCCTCAGAGGTTTCGCCGCCTTGTCCCAAATATACATGTACCTAATATTATTAATTAAAGGTGTCAAATTTTTGCGTGTATGGATTTTGGCAGTTATTTATGATAAATCGCTAATGTTTTTTGCTGTATTTGTGCGTGTGTGCCATGGGGGAGGGTTTTCAATGTATCCAAATCGATCTATTCAGTGATATCATGTACCTATTTCATTATGTTTAGTTTTTAATAAAGTATAACTTCTTTGTTCAAAGTTTCAGGGAAAAGATAGAGATTGTTGGAATAAAATTTATTTTAATTAAATAAATGAAGTTGTTATTTTCAAGATTTTTGAAGAAGAAAAAATAATGTCCTTAAATGTCCTTAAAATCGGAAATAATATCATTTGGTAATTGATCGGCTACTTATTATTGAATTTAATTAAAGTGCATCTGTTAAATTAAACATCGACTGATCAAACGTACACCTTGATTCATATTAAGTTCCTATTCAAAACACAAGCCTATGGTCCACGTATTGCTTTAAAAAAGGACTGCAATACGTGGACCATAGGCAAAATCGAACAAATTGGGAATTTTCTACCAATGTATCGGCAAATGATTTCAACTAAAAGAAAAGAAAAAAGAGAACGAAACAAGAAGTAGTCATCCCTTTAAAAACTTTTTTACGGTAATATTTGCTGTTGTGGTACATAAGGAATCATCGTAGCCTCATTTTAGAATCGTCGTAGCTCTACAAAACATGCGCACTGCCATGATCTGTACTTTCGATTTAATACTGGAAGTGAACATTTTAGTTAACTTGTACAACGTTTCAGACTAAGTAAATTACGATGTCAGCGGTCTATTTTTCGGCAAGTAAATTGGGAATTTTTAGTCTCAAAATTGGGAAAAATCAATGGTTCTTGGCATTGGGAATGGTACCGTTTATCGGTACCAGTTATATAAGGAAAAAAATCGCTGGTGTATATATAGTGTTTATGTGTAAAACACTTAATAACATCTTCTTTAGTGCTATTGATACTAAATTGAAACTAAATGGATATTTAGAAAGAGCAGGTGTAGTCCTCTAGGGCTGAAACGATTCACTGAAATATCAATACTGTTCAATATAAACGCTCGATTCAATGTTCGATTCATATGCCTACCATGAGGAAATAAAATTTTGTTTTATCTCTCGTGTTTTTAGTACTAGCTAGGGCATTCACTTGTATTAAACATTCTGAAAAATAATCTTCAAACCTGTATAGGCAGATATTTTTGTATCAGAAATAAGTCGTCTTTAGCCATCACTAATTCATATACAAGAGTTGCCTAAGTCACGCATAATTTTCGTAACTTCCAGACCTGTGATTCTTCCGTCGGAAGACAAAATCTCCCGAATTTGAGCCCCCTTTCCGTTCCTTCCGTTAAAATGTAAAATCTTCCGTCATTTCAAATTTTCAACAACAAAAATTTTCTGAGCGCCATTTTTCGATATTGATAAGGAAAAACCCTGAGACAATCGAAAGTCGTCTATTTCCTGTTATTGATTTTCTGTCACAGTGATTGCACAGGTAAATGTCAATTAACGAGGGTACAGTAATTACTGAAGCCATTTGAGGAGTTTATTTATGATTACACAGCAATTAGTGATAATAAACAATTAGTGGATGATTAAAAAGATTGTTTTTGGCACACCCTCTGGTGATTAGGAAGTGATACTGACAGTTGAAGTTGTTATAAAAACGTCCAACGATCCTTGATGTTGTTGAAAACTTGGTACTAAAGACTTTAATTGATAAACTTCCAATCTGTAGTGCTTTTGATGTTGATGTCATCGATGCAGACAAATGTCACATCTGTGAGATTTTTATGCACATTCATAACCATTTCTGCTGCAGTTCTTGCCGAGGACATTGTGAAAAAGCAGTAAACAAATTAAAATTTTGTTATAGTTAGATAATTTTAGCTAGAAAAGAGTTGGATCCCATTAGGATGAGTGCATGGGGTCTGCCCTGACTGCATGTCTGCCTATCCTAGCACCATTTAGATTTTGTATCAGTAAACTTAAAATATGTTGGTGCATGTTCATATCTCTGTGATGATTTAGTTGGGGCTGTTTTTGTTTTTTGTTCAAAACTATGACATTATTTTCCTATCAAACATATCCAATAGTAGTATTCGTATGGCAACCCATGATATGGCACCATCGCTGTAAAATTACGTTTTATTAGTATTATTCATATGCTGTTCCACTTTTTCCCCTTCTAAATATATCTGTGATCATTTGACCCAGCATGACATTTTAGTGAGCAAAATATTTACGAAGGTAATGTGGCCGGGGGTTAAAATACTAGATGATTCAAAGAGAAGAAATAATGGAGTTTGAATGATATCAATGTTGTTTATTTGTGTTTGAATGCATGATGGTGATCATTGTACATTGATAAAGTGGCTTTTTATAGGATCCGAAACAGTACGTGACATGTGAGAGAGTTGGTTGGCGGGGATTTCTACTTTCACTTTTGAGGATGCAGTAAACGGACGACAGGAGGGGAAGCTGCGCATTTCCTCGTTGGATGATTTGTGTACATGTGTGGACGTGGATGTCATTTCATTTGGATTTAAGAGGCTGAGCAAAGGCACAAAGAAAATGTTTCCTGAGTATAGAATCTGAACAGAGGATATTGCATCATTCCTGATCAGGCAAGTCTAGCTTGTTCATTTATTTCATTTATCATTTCTTTTCTTTTCTTTCTTTTTTTTTTTTGAATTATTTTTTATTCATTTATTGGTTTACAATATTATAGAAGGTGAAATGTACATGTTTAACTCTTTCTGTGTATGTGTATTTGTTTTATTTTTTTTTATTGGGGGGGGGGGAGGTTATCAGTTTGTGTAGAGTGTCAATTTTGTGTATTGCTTAAAGATCAGTACCAGTGTCCTAATGTTGAACATTGGGCAGATATGTAAATTGGTACTTGGTTGGTTCATGCAGTCCTCCTTGACATTGACAGAACTTTCCCATGGAGACTCTTTCTCCAAGTTATGCGTAGATAATCGGTCATCTATCTGTGTCTCGCAAGTACTTGATGCAGACAGCTATCATGCTGAATCCCGTGAAGGAAGGGGATATATAGACTTCCTTTGGAATGACGTACATACTCAATGTTGCGTCACTTGTGGAGACCCATATCTTGAAGAATGACCTTGACTTTTGACCTTAACCCCATTTTTAAGGTCAACTACTCAATTCCTTGTGGAGGAGAAAGTGACTTTGACCTTGACCCACTTTCAATGTCATTCAAGGTCAACAATCCTAGAATATCATGTGACTACTCCTAAAGATGTAGATGGAGCTTTATGATAGAAAACATCATTTTTCGGCCCCTATTTTCTCCCTTGGGCCAATATGAAAATTCCAAAACCTTATTGCACATCTACAGGACATTAGTATTCAGCTCCTTGAATATCATGTTACTACTCCTAAAGATGTAGATGGAGTTTAAGTGACAAGCTTTGTGATAGAAAACATCATTTTTCGGCCTCTATTTGCCCCCTGGGGCCAATATGAAAATTTCAAAACCTTATTGCACATCTACAGGACATTAGTATTCAGCTCCTAGAATATCATGTGACTGCTCCTACAGATGTAGATGGAGTTTAAGTGACAAGCTTTATGTTAGAAAACGTCATTTTTCAGGCCCATTTGCCCATGGGGCCAATATGAAAATTCTGAAACCTTATTGCACATTTACAGGACTTTGCTATTCACCTCCTAGAATATCATTTGGATTGCGCTGTAAATGTGGACACAGTTTTAGTGACAACAACTGGGACGGACGGAAGGACCGGGATAAAAACAATATACCCGAACTTTCTTCAGAAAGTGCGGGTATAACAAAGCTGCATAGTTTGGGGGAGGGGGTTCTAATGAGTCTGATGAAATTAAAAGAAGGACCCCCACATTTGCATTCAAACTAGATGTACTTCAAAATGAATTCATTTCTGCTCTTACTGAAAGCATGATCGCGATTCTCAATTCGGGAACGAATCTTGCATACAAAATAATTAATAGGGGAACACATAAATTCGAGCTCCTTTGAAATTTAATGAAATGCAGATGTGCACCTTTCTTTCAACACGAATTGATATGTTGTTTCAGGCACGTATACAGGCCAGGGGTTGAGGTGGGCAGGGAGGCTGGTCTGCTCTCCCCTCTTTTTTGACAATTTACTTTTTTCCATTATTCTAACATACAAAGTCAGTATTTTCTACATGCGCAGTCCAAATTAATATTTTTTTTAAAAATTTGTAATGAATTCAATTTTAACCATCAACTTCTGTAAGTTTCCAATATATTGTCATTCTTAATTTTTAAAATAGCTGGAAATTGTTAATGCTTGTAAGCTTACATTTATATCTATGCAGTGATCAATTTTCTTTCCTTCTGTGAAATAATATATTGTACATCAAAGTAGGACTCTCTCTCTCTCTCTTCTCTCTTTCTCTCTCTCTCTCTCTCTCTCTCACCTGTTCAATCAATTAATATGGACATACAGAGACCGTAAATAATTATATGGTTCCCAAAGAGACAATAAAACTATATTTTTGTTTATATATTTCCTTTTATATGTGTCTTTGTGTAATCAAATGTTTATTATGGATTGCAAATGTAATACCTGCATTTTCACACAGATTTATATTTCGATCATTATTCCCTTATTTGTATATCCAGGTTTGTATATATGATCATCGATAAGTTTTGAATTATGCCAGGGTTTGACATTTACTTTTTTGAGCACTAGACCAGTCGGGCTACTTCAAATGAATTTTACTAGACCTGACCTTACATCCACTAGCCGGGCCGGCTGAGCAATTGTGCAGAAAAAAGTGATAGTTTCTCCATATTTAATTACTTACTTCTAATGACAAACGTTAAGTTTGAACTAATCCTTATTTGATTGTCTCAAAAACATCATCAGTCTCGTCAATCAATTTGATATGCTTTAATTTTCAAACACATTTTCTGTTTCGTTAAATTCTACTCGGCACGGGAATTCTTTAGTCCATTTAGAATAAAATGATCTCAACCGGGTTTTTTTAAATTTCTATTTCATAAGCCCTGCTTTGTTTCTTCCCAACCTTTTCCTTTTCTTTCTTGGGACATCTTTCCTTGAGGACGAGACGTCGTATTTGAATATAGAGACATTCCCGCACATATGTCAACACCGAAAAATGGCTCTTTACGACGTAATTTATTAATTTGATAAACACTTTCTTATATTTAATTCAAATAAACGTTTTTTTAAAAAATGAATTCAATTTATATCTATTTATCCGAAACATAACTTTACACCCATCATCGAGCAGATGTCGTAAAACGTACATCACTTCCGATCGCGACTTATGTATTAGAAATAGAAATAAAGATTATGTCATCACGTGGTTTAAAATTGCTCACAAACTCTTTACAATCTTATTGTTTTAAAGTTTCTTGTTTATTTTTTCAATACGACCAGTCGGACTAGTAAATTGACATTTTACCCGACCGGACCCATCATTTAGTAGACTCGGTCGGTCGGACGTGCCTTAGTGTCAAACCCTGTATGCATGCAATATATCCAACCAGATGATCAGTGTATACATGTATGATTAGATTCCCAATTTCTATAAACTGCAAAATCTCGACCAGACAAGCATTCAATACAGGAAAAATTTTGACTCTTACATCTCCCCTGATTGAAGACACCCAGTTTGGCATGGGTGAAGTTTGTCGCAGTCTGTATAATGGAATGACATGTTGTAAAGGCAGTCTGTATAATGGAATGACGTGTTGTAAAGTTCTAACGAGATACAAATGGAGTTTATCATTTTGTTTCCTGGATTTATCAGAATAAAGAAAATCTAATATTTTCGGTAAGTGCACATCTCTGATACCTGTTGAGTGGACGTCCGTATTTGATACGTTGTTTGTTTTTTGTGCATTACATATTATGCATATGGCATGCACCTGTATTTTGCAAGAATTGATATAAATAATAAATTTTATGCTTTTTACTTATTCCATTCTATCAGTTTGTAATTGGCAAATGATTTCTCCGCATTTATTTCACAAGAAACTGCAAATACTTGCAAGTATGCAAGAAAATCTTCTTTTTTTTTTGCATTTTTGTCTAAATTATCTGAACTTTCAGAATGTTGCATTGGTATACAATAAATGTTTTATAATTTTGAGCAAAGCATAATGTTTTAAAATGTGATTTTATTTGTTTCTCATTCACTATATATTACTATCGGAGATGTGCACTGGTCGAGTCCACCTAGAAAATCACTCAGGTGTGACAATCTTATTTGGGGTATATATGGGTAGAGTAAATTGGGCTACCTGAGAGAAATATGGCGGATAAGATGAGAAAGGTGTACGTATATATTAATTCATGTCAGCTTAAATTGAGCTTTTAAAAATTATTAATGAATAATATTTTACAAACTATATCAGTTCATTTTATTAACAATTTTGAATTCTACGATAAGTATTGAAAAGTTATCGTTATCCGTGATAGAAGCCATATTTTTAACGTTTCCTCCCGGCAACATGGCTATTAATTCATAATTTTAGATACATATGTAGTACATGCCTTGAATTACAAATGTACCAACTTTGATGGTATTTCCATTATTTGAAAAGTTATGGACATGCATACATTGGTATAGCTGTGAATCTTTTCATTGTGTAAAAGAAATACAAAGACACAGTAGAGACACTTTAAATGCCAAATTATTCTAACAAGTTCAAATGATTTATTTTTTGTGATATTCATACTCAAAAGGAGTAATAGTGTTTTAATGCTGTAATTTATACCCCAAAAATTGGAATATCTTTGTGGTGTTTAATTTTGGCGCAATCTTTGCTAGAGTAGTTTGTATAGATCGAGTACTTTGGTTACCAGCCACAGAATTCAATTGATAAAATGCTTACAACATATTGAAATTTTACTTTATTTCAATTCTCAAGACTTAGATCATCTCTTTGAATTTCAAATCAAAATTACAGGGATTATCTGTAAAAGCATCAAAGATGGAAACACCTTAACTCCATTCTAGTATAGTGTAGATACTAACTGGACAAGGTATTCAGGTGTAAGTTCAAGTTAATTAAGATTATCTAAATGTTTACACAGAATTTAGAGCAAATAGATTATGTAACTGAATTACTTTTGACTGCATGCTCAGTGAATTGTCAGTAATTAATGTTGAATTTTTAGGTCACCTGAATAAACTCTGGCAACCTATTGCAATTGGTTGTCGTGCATTGTCCGCCATGCATTAACAATTGAACATTTTTATCTTCTTGATAACTACCAATCCAATTCTTTTCGAACTTGACATGTACCAATAAATGTGGATACCATGGATAGGGATCTTTGATCTTGAATTTTGAATCTTAAATGTACATTTTTGTTTTAGATTACCATACAGTAACTAATTAAAGCTCATAAGATGGTGCTGTGTAAACCCTCCTTTGTTGGAAATCATGGACGAGTCAACTCTGAGGCAGTTGTCCGTGATACCTTTGATTTTATGAAATGCTATGAAACTCGTTATATCAACAAATATTAGTAGTCAAGACAAGAAATCAAGGTTGTTTTCATTTGGGGGTACAAAAATCTTAATATTACTTCTTTGTTTTTTAACAAAATGATTTGAAATATTAAGTTTTAGGTATATATTATGAGGTTGTACAATATGGCATATATATAAACATTCTGAAAAATGCACATGTGCTGCAATTTGATTTGCTGAATTTTAAATGGGTTTTTAGGTCACCTGAATTCATTCAGGTAACCTATTGCTATCTGTTTTTGTCCGTCGTCGTGCGTTAACATTTGAACATTTTCAGCTTCTTCTCTGAAACCCCTGAACCAATTTCAACCAATTTTGGCATATAGCATCTGTGGGTGGAGGGGAACAAAAATTGTGAAATTCGTGGTCCCTGCCCCCCTGGGGCCTGAGGGGTGGGGCAAAAACCATCAAAATGAGTGTAATTTTAAAAAATCTTCTTCTTTACTCCTGGACATCAAGAAGCCAAACTGTGGGCATAATTATAATGAGCGTTGAGCCCTCTACCAAAATTGTGAAATTCATGGCCCCTGGGGCAGGGGTTCTTGTGTTAGGGTGGGGCTCTATTGGTCATATAGTGAAAATGTAGAAATTCTTTGAAAATCTTCTTCTCTGTCTCTGGGTATTAAGTAGACAAACTAATAGCATGGTAATGATGAGCAAGGATGCCTCTTTATACCCCCTGCAACAAGTTGTGGGTGGGTATACGGGAATCGGGTTGTCCGTCCGTCCGTCTGTAGACGCAATGGTTTCCGGGCTCTAAAGCATTATCCTTTCCACCTACCGTCACCATATCATATATATGGACTACCCATGGGATGAAGATGTTCCCTATCGATTTTGGGGTCAAAGGTCAAGCACACTGGACATCGAAGTAGCAATATGGTTTCCGGGCTCTATAGTGTTATCCTTTCCACCTACCGTCACCATATCATACATATGGACTACCCATAGGATGAAGATGTTCCCTATCGATTTTGGGGTCAAAAGGTCAAAGGTCAAGCACACTGGACATCGAAGTAGCAATATGGTTTCCGGGCTCTATAGTGTTATCCTTTCCACCTACAGTCACCATATCTTACATATGGACTACCCATAGGATGAAGATGTTCCCTATTGATTTTGGGGTCAAAAGGTCAAAGGTCAAGTGCACTGGACATCGAAGTAGCAATATGGTTTCCGGGCTCTAAAGCGTTATCCTTTCCACCTACAGTCACCATATCAAACATATGGACTACCCATGGGATGAAGATGATCCCTATCGATTTTGGGGTCAAAAGGTCAAAGGTCATGCGCACTGGACATTGAAGTAGCAATATGGTTTCCGGGCTCTAAAGCGTTATCCTTTCCACCTTCAGTCACCATATCATACATATGGACTACCCATGGGATGAAGATGTTCCCTATCGATTTTGGGGTCAAAAGGTCAAAGGTCATGTGCACTGGACATCGAAGTAGCAACACTCAGAAAAGAGGTAGTTTATACCTATTACCAACACCCTTTGGGAGATTGGGGTAAGCGGGGGGTATTCTTAGTGAGCATTGCTCACAGTACCTCTTGTTAAAAATTGTGAAATTCATGGCCCCTGGATAATGGGTTCTGGTGCTAGGGTGGGGCTCTATAAGTCATATAGTGAAAATGCATTATTTCTTTGAAAATCTTCTTCTCTGTCCTTGGGTATTAAGTAGACAAACCAATAGCATGGTTATGATGAGCAAGGATGCCTCTTTCAAAATTGTGAAATTCATGGCCCCTGGGTCAGGGGTTCTGGTATTAGGGTGGGGCCCTATTGATCATATAGTGAAAATGCATTTTATTTCTTTGTAAATCTTCTCCTCTGCTGCTGGGTATTAAGTAGACAAACTAATAGTATGATAATGATGATCAAGGATGCTTCTTTCAAAACTGAAATTTATGGCCCCTGGGTCAGGGGTTCTGGTGCAAAGGCGGGGCTGACCACATAGCTATTCAATGTTTCTTCCATCCAAAAGTAAAATTCTTATATTTAAACACAAACCTAATTCAAACATTGGAAGGTTGTTACATGATACTCAGGTGACCTATAAGTCCCCTGGGCCTCTTGTTTTTTTTATGTTTTTTGTTTTCAACCAAATAAGACAAGATTTAGATTATGTCTTTAGTTATTGTAGTATTTACTTTCACATTATAGTTACCTTTGTAATGATATGGTGACATGATTGTTTATTTTACCCTAAAAAAAAATTTCCAAAGCCAGTAATTAAGTTAAAGGAGAGTCCCATAGACAGATGCTGAAAAGAGGACAGTTAAGTCAGGGTTGTGTCAATTAATTCGGTATAACGTTGGTTTCAACATTTTAATATTTACAACTGACCAGGTGTAAAGGTGCACATTTTCCATTTTTTGAATGGAAAAAGGAGTGGGTTCAATTCCCTCGGTCAGTATATGCAATAAGTTTTGAAATCATAGCATATACCGAAAATTCATTTTTGTATTACATGTTGTAACTTGCTGGGTCCTTGAATGAAAGGGGAGGGGGTAAAATAGAACACTTGCAATCTTAATTGTGTGCGAAGGGTCAGAGGTCTTTCCACTTTTTGTTAGTTTTTGGTGACCTAGCTTTTACCTTAATCATTCCTTACATACCTTACGTTGAACGTAAACAAAGCTTATAAATAAAAGAAAAGAGAAAAAATTAGTGTTGGGTATGACTAGTCAATAACTGTTGTATAGTTTCATTTGGCAATATGAATTAGGGTAGAATTACAAGTATTAAAGGATGGATAATGCAAGCATCAGATATCATGGAATTCAAATAGTTTCAATGTTATTTATTTCTGTATTGATTTATTAAGGTAGCTATTCTGCATTGATGAAGTGCCTTGTGTAGAATTCAAACTGGGGAATATGAAATGTGGTGCATGCAATTGTACTTTCAATTTAAAAAATGGTAAACTTTATATAGAATGCTGCAGATTTATTTGTTGGCTTTGTTGAGTGTGTCTATGTGTTGGGTGTCATTCATTGAGATGACTAGGATTTTAAAAGAGGATGTGCAAAATTTGACAGGCAGTGTGTTCAGGATGACAATTGTGTACAATTTGCATAGATTGAACATTAGTAATTGGTTTGTCTGCATGTCTTTCATGTACTCTGTTTAGGCAGCTGTTTGAAATCCTGGGTAAACTTGACTGATAGATGCATAAAGAACTCTATAGGAGAACATGGAGGATATCAAGAACTTGTTTTTCAATTCTATACAAAAATATCAATTAAAGGACTAAACGTTTAGGTTAGTGATGTTGGTAACCTAGACAATATGAAGGGTGATGTATGCATTTATGTTAAGGTAGTACTCTACATCGTCATAATGGCCGACTTCCTTCAAAAACATGGATGACAAAATCGATATCAGCAATATTTGACTTTTCCTTTTCTATTTAAATACCTAGCCAAGTAGCTCAGTAGGTTAGAATACCGACTGCTGAACTGTAGGTCGCAGGTTCGAGTCCAGCAGGGGTTTTAAATTTTTTTCAGATTACCTTCTACTAAAACTGTATTTTTTGACAAAATAAAGTAAATTTGAAAATTTTCAAATTCAAAATATTTTTGTACATATCCTACACTTTTCATCTACATCAAATTTCTCTGGTGTAGCATACCTCCTTAAATTCTATATATACATAACTTTTGATGTACACCAATAATTTCTCCAAGACACAAAACTTCTTATGTGTACATTATGAATAAAATCTACCCTCATATTTTTGGCCCACATAGTTTCATCAAACCCCTGCAAGAAGATGGAGAAATATCGGACATTTGTCATTATAATGTGCATTGTGTAAAAGATGTTGATATATAGATCAAGATACATAACAAACGTTACTAAGAATGAAACCATATGTATATATATGAATTGCAGATACATTAATATGTCTAACTTTAAAGATATCTCAAAAATGTTTGAATGAACTTTTATGAAAATTCAACAAAATATCATCATTTTGTATATACCATAATGAAAGATGACAATAACAAACAATACAAATTTTATGAATATTCAACTACAAATACTGTAAATGATTATATTAAAGCAAAGATTGAAATTTGTCAAAATGAGAAAAATATATAAAATATATTGGTTTCAAATATTTTGGAGTACATGTACTAAGAAATAACATTGGACTGACATTATTGTTTAGCTCATCAAAGGCTTTTAATTAATATTAATAACATTTAATATTTGTCTTAGTTGTCAATCCCCCCCCCCCCCCCAGATTTTATCTTTTGCTTAAGAATTAGATCTGTAAATGGTGAGGGAAAAGATATTGTCGAAATATTTTAGACAAATATATACCATGATGATATATCAGGATTTAACTTTTGCTGGTTTCTTCATAATTGATATTTTTTATTTTAAGGAAAGAAAATGTAGATTTCAATTTTTTTAAAACATAATATTAAAGCAAAATTAAAGATTTTAAAGATTTTGACTTTCGTTTTTAATTGCTAGAAAAAGAAATTTGACTTTTCTTTTGAATGTTTGATGAATCCTGTCGTATTTTAAGCAAATACTTTAATTCCAGAACATTATATGCTTCCAGAATGTATCAAAAAATGAATACTTTATTAAATGTATTGATGTATCAAATTGAACCCCTCTGCATCACAAAATATCAATGCATTTTACACCATCACTGAGAACCACTAGGACAATTTCAGTCAAACTTGGAACAGTAATGGTACTCTACCGAAAGAGAGGTTTTTTTTAACAGGATGGGTGTCCTACAAAATTTATAAGAACTACAATGGGTACAGTAGGAAACTTGAGAAATTTTTTTAAAAGGGAAGATTAAAGCAGAAATTGTGTTGAGTAATAGCTTTCAGTAGCATTATAAAAAGGTTTGAAATGGACAGAAAGGTACCAGTCATGCTGAAATGTTTTGGTATCCAAGTACATGTAATATGGATGCACATTGAAATCATCCAAAATAAATCAAACATCCATCAGTTTTGGTGGATTAGTTGTAAATACATGTAACGATTAAGCATTTTCAACAGAATTTAGAAAATAGACTCAGAATAATTAAATTCTCTTCTTTATATCCCCTTAAAGTTTGAATAGTTTTATATAAAAACAAATTTGTGTTTGTGGTCTTTTTTTTTTTTTTACTTCACAATTTTTTTTTCTGAAACATTGAGAAAAGGAAACATTATTCATATGTACATGTATTTAATAATATGTATTGTTCAGGCGTTAGGTGTACTGATTTTGGAATACAGTTGTGCTTAATTAAAGAATTAAGTACAGTTACTGACATGATATATGCATACAGTTAAAACAAGTTTAGTTTGAAAAAAAAAATTATATAACCTATAATATAACCTGTATGTGTGTAAAAGTTTTGAATTTATTATGATTAAGTAGTTTAAAACCTTGTTGCATCAAACTGAAAAACAACCAAAATAAAATATTATTGTCATATAAAAGATATGTGAAGAAGGAAAAAGCTCACAGGTTTCGAACCGTCTACAACTCACAGGTTGACGAAAAAATAAAGGCCTTAACCATATATATTTACACGGTCATAGTACCTTAAATAATAGTTTACTCAAACATATTTTTCTCCTTAGAAAAGTTTCATATAGAATTGGTATAGAATGAAGATTTTATTCATTCATAAATAAATTTTCATGGCTATAGCGGACCCATTTTCCATTAAATATGCTTAACAATAGGATCACGCGCTCACCCTTTTCTGCAACCTTGTACGTCCTCATTCTTTTCCTTGCCAAAATTGAACCAGACTTATTTTTCAAGAGAAAAATCTCAATTAGTAGACTAATTGAGATTTTCCTCTTGAAAAATAAGTCTGGTCCAATTTTGTATTGAATAAGGTTTATATATATATATATATATATATATATATACATATACATACATACATACATATATATATATATATATATATATATATATATATATATATATATATATATATATATATATATATATATATGCTTCAGATAATGTTTAATGTACCATATGAGGCACGTAGCCTCCGTTTTCAAAGCGCGAGGCGCAACCGGAGATGTTGACTTCACTATAACCTACAATTCTTGACAAGCAAATACACAAACTTATCATTCTTCTTGTTATGTCTGATCCTCAGATTCCTTGAGGGATGGTAGAACTAATCAAAGATTTAAAAAGTTTCCAAACTTTGATTTCTGAAATCGTGAGGGGAAATATAGCGATCGTCGTTGAATTCGAAATTCCAAGCAATACTACTATAAGATACATGTAGTTTGTATGTGTGTGGAGGGGGTACCTAACTACATATACATGTACTTTCCCTTGCGTTTGACAATTGCTAACTTTGCCTGTAAAACTAACGGAAAATGAACATAGTCAAAACATGGAGGGGGGGGGAGGGAGTCAAACATTCCTCTTGTCACTCCTATTATGCGGATTGTGAAAGGAAAATATTTGTTTTTCAAGAGGTCCCTACTATTACCGCAAATATATATTCTTGTTGCACATGTCACAATGCACTGAACACCAGGTTTTTGTTCGTCGTTTTCCACCCACGGCATTTGACCCTCAAGGTGTAAAAAATAATCGAAAACTAATTGCTCATCTAATGGGCACCACCAATCATCTCCCAAAAGATGATTTGGCAATGCATAAAATGAAAACCAGGACACTACCTATCATATTTCAAAAAGATGAATTAGTAACTGTTTGCAATGAAACAGGATCTCGAGGAAGAAAAAAGTGTGGCAGAGGGACGGACTGACCATATCATTAACAATATACCGGAATTTTATTTTAGAAATACGGGTGTAAAAAAGAAAATCAAAGAAAAAGAAAAGACTGAAGTTTAAGTGGAGGAACTGTTAAACCAACAGTAGGATCTATTCTGGCTTATTTGTGCCATTTTACATTTCGTCGTCTTATCGTTATTTCGAGGTGAAAAGACGGCAAAAGAAAGGTTAGTGACTTTTCGCCCCGAAATAACGAAAAGACGACAAAACGAAAGGTCGAAAAGATGACAAAATACATGTGAGAAGACGACCAAACAAACAAACCATCGCAAATTAGCGATCAATTCAGTCGTGTTTACCCTTGATGTTTTGTCGTTATTTCAAGACAAAGGGACAAACGTACGGCGGCATAGAAAGGCCATATAAAAAGAATATTATTCGTTAGGACAAATTAGTAATTCGTTCGGACGAATTACCAATTCGTTCGGACGAATTAGCAATTCATTCGGACGATTTACCCATTTGTTCGGACGAAATAGAAATTCGTTCGGACGAATTGGCAATATGTTCGGACAAATAAGTTATTTGTTCGGACGAATTAGAATTCGTTCGGACGAAATACTAATTAGAACTCTTTTGTGTTGAAAATATGAAAAAATTATAAGATACAGATGGCGTTACTGGAAAAGGTACAGTTCTACCATTTTCTTGGATTGAATCAAGGTGAAATTTTATATTTATTTGGCAGAGTTTAATAACATTGTGATAAGCAAGAGAACGCTTAAAAGAGTCCTTTCTTCCGCTCAACTATTTAGAAGAAAGCAATATTCTGATTTTCTTTCAGTGGCTTTATTCATTGAAGGAAAAATGGAGACATCAGACAAACTTCGTGGATACAAATTAATGCATCTTCAACAGTCCGGGTATACCGTGACACAAGAAACTGTTCGACTTCTGCTTCAGAAAATTGATCCGTTATAGGTGTGTAACTTCGTAGTAGAGGGAGACTAAGACGGCGTGTTTATACAAATCCTGGTCCGGACTTCGTGTGGCATATAGACTCTTACGACAAACTAAAACCCTATGGTATCTGTATACAGTAATGGATGCATTGATAGGTACTCTAGATACGTGATTTGGCTGGAGGCGTTTACAACAAATAGTGACCCTGCTGCAATAGCAAGTTATTTCATGTCAGCCGTGTCATGTTGAAAATATGCAGATTTTTTTACGATATGAACACCAGGATGAGTTCTCTAATCGATGTTTTTTGTATGGTCCAAGTAACCATAATCAGAGGATAGAGGACTGGTGGTCATATTTGAGAAGTCAAAACGCGCAGTTCTGGATATTTCATTTTCAGGAATTAAAAAACGAAGATAAATTCACTGGCGGTTTTCTCGACAAATATTTACTCCTTGAACTTTGTTCAAACGTTTTGGCTAGTCTTTCAGAATAAAGTAAAACACCAATTCCACACTTGATTCCATTCATGTAACAAGAGTACCGCAAACGGTACAACATACGCCCGTCGGACAGTGAAATTCAACTTGTAAAAGCCTTAAAGTAGGTCTAAGTGCACCCATCTATCTGTCAAGTGAACTGATTAATATGTATTTCTCTCAGAGGGAGGTTGTGACAAAATGTCAGTGCAATATCTGTGTCTATGATGAGGAAAATTCCAGAAAACTATTTAACCTACTTTTTAGCCCTAAAGCAAGTCATGTTGCATCAATTAAGTTGAAATGTGAACTGATTATGTATTTCTCTGAGAGGGAGGTTGTGACAAAAGTTCAGGGCAATACCTGTATCCATAAAGAAAACAAATCTGGAAAACTGTTTGATCTACTTCTACCCCCAAAATAGGTCATGGTGCACCAATCTAGCTGAAATGCTAACTGAACTTGTATTCCTCCAAGAGGAAGCTTGTGACTAAATTTCAGGGCGATATCTGCATCCATATTGAAAAAAGTCCAGAAAACTGTTTGACCTACTTTTAGTTCTAACATAGGTCATGGACGGACGGATCAATCCAGATGAAATGCAAACTGAACTTGTATTCCTCTGAGAGGAAGCTTATGACTAAATTTCAAGGCAAAATCTGTATCCGCAACGGAAAAAAAGTCCAAAAAACTGTTTAACATACTTATAGACCTAAAGTAGGCCAAGGTGCACCAATCCAGCTGAAATGCAAACTCACTCTTACGCTTCTTGAGAGAGAAATTGTGACCAAATTTCAAAGCCGTACATGCATCCGTTATAGAAAAAATCAGGAAAACATGACCTCGGACGGACAGCCAGCCGGCCAGACAGACGCATGGACAGCGCCATAACATAATCTGACGACGGGGGTATAAAAATAAAAACATGGCGAACTCCTTCTAATTTCAGAAGGCAACGACCTGATTTGAATAAGATACTTTTGTTTACAAGTTATTTTATATTGTTTGTTAAAGACTATTGAAAATTACTTGTAAATATTTTTGTTTTTATTTCCTCTTGGAAAGAAGTCTATTCCCTTATTTAACAAACCTAAACCCCATTCACCTAAAAATAATGCTGTACTGTGTGGGTAAAACTGGATCTTGACTTAAATGTGAAAAATGAACAGACAGGCAACAGACCAACGCTGCATGTAATTTGAACTTGTATGGGGCTGGCTCATAATTGGTTTCATCATTGCATAGAAGAGGTCGGGGGGGGGGGGGGGGCAGACGAGACTCGTGACCCCTCCACTCTACAAAGTGGGGGGGGGGATGCAAGAGCACCACCACGACTAACCTCTCTCTCCCACAATTTAGGATTTTGACGGTTTGGATGTTAGGTTTTGCAGTATATTTTCTTTTTTGTATTTATTTGATCCCCAACCTTTCTGGGTTGTGCCTCCCCCCCCCTCCCCAACCTTTTCTTGTGTGACTACGCCATTGCATTGACATGAATAATTATGAACATCACTATTGTTTTAGGAGGAACTAAATG
This sequence comes from Ostrea edulis, assembly GCF_947568905.1. Classification (NCBI taxonomy): domain Eukaryota; kingdom Metazoa; phylum Mollusca; class Bivalvia; order Ostreida; family Ostreidae; genus Ostrea; species Ostrea edulis. The sequence goes on along the minus strand of NC_079169.1, from coordinate 336,237 downwards.
AAGTCATTCATCTTTGGAACACGCATAGAATGCGTAAAAATCCACACCAAATCGCTGTAAGCGGTAGATCTATTACAATTTACAGACTGTTCCATCTGTACGACGCAGAGCACCATGTATGCCCCGTATCGATGGAGAAAATTCGTAACTGCAAAGAGGAATGTACCTTCAAAGGGGCCTACTCATGCGACGGAGATGTATTTGAACTATGCTGTGTTTTAATGGAAGAGAACAACCTGCAACCTCCGGGTGACAGTGTGACTGCGACAATATTGCATTGCACATCAAGCTTTTAAAACACGAAAGTAGAGATTGCGAGATTGTAAGATGTAAATCAAAAATTTATATTAAAAAAAAAATAGAGAGTAAAAATAATAGGCGAGCGTCGAGAATGCGAGGGACCTCGCACTTTCGACCCTCGCCTTTTATTTTTTACTCTCTATTTTTGACTTTAAAAAAAGTAGTTAGCATTTCCTGTATCTTTTTACGCATTTGGAAACCTTTGCTAAGTTTATTATAACTGTCCTTTAATTATTGTAGAAATCAATAATTTTTTTAACATCCTCATAAAAGCAGTTTTTTGTAGATTATTAATTCTTTGACAAGCCTCCCCCTTAAAATTCCCCAAGTTTATTTTTATTATATGACTAGACTTCTTTCTATACGCATCAGAACTCAAGAGCTTCCGGGGCCTTCACTTCCTGGGCCCCCACTAGGGTTTTGCCCTGAATATAATGGGAACCTTAAGGCGGCTTCCACACCTCAACCTCTTTCATATATATTCTTGGCTATATCCTCTTTCAATTTAAAAATCCGTGACAATTCTATGCTTCTACCATCACCACGATTACTCTCCGCCATTGTTCGGCGCATTGATCAAACACCCGGATAACAAAGTTATAAATAGCAATTCGTCCGAACGAAAAAGTTTTTTGTTCGAGCAAAAAATTGTTTTTGCTCGAACGATTTTTTTTTTGTCCGAACAAAAAACTTCTTTGTTCGGACAAAAAAGTTTTTCGATAGGACAAAATGATATATGCAGAATTTAAGGGACATTTTCATCGTGTCTTTATAGAGAGCTCTGTAGATACATGTACATGTAGGTATACATACATACATGTATACAGAGATCTATAAGCTTGTAGGGAGGGTTGGCAGCGGATACTCGTCAGTGACGTAGCAACAGGGAGGGAGTGGGACAGGAAGAGCCTGGTCCCCTCCTCACTTTTTTAAAAAAAAAAGTCTCCCCCCCCCCTTTTTTTTTTACATGTTAAAATTCTTTTTGGTCCGGCTGACCCCCCCCCCCCCCTTTCCTTTTTGGCTGGCCCCCAGCTTCCCCTTTTCAAAAACGATGCTACGCGCCTGCTCGTGTCCCCTTAACACTTTCAAAAGTAGGAGGTGGGGACAAGAGTATGTTGTGCCCCCTCCTTACACTTCTGGGATCCCAAACGAGATCCTCATCTTTATAATAAATGTTGTTTGATAACACCCCCCCCCCCCCTTGATTCTAGAGTTAAAAATTTCTGTTCAAAAATTGTTATTTGCTATAAAGAAAGGTAGGCCTACTAGTATATCATAAAATTGGTATAAAATTTGGATATCCAGATTTGCGTTGACAAAACTTTGATAGGCTCTGATTGGCGCGTAACTGCATTATTGTCGTCCTATACAAAAATTGATTTCCTTATTGAATGTGTTACACTCCGTTGTACAGAAAATTTTCATTTAATATACTTTTGCCCGGGGGGGGGGGGGGGGGGGGGGGGGGGGGCTTGAGGCCTACCTCAAACTTTTAAGACTGAGCAAGGTGTAGGGATTCCCACCATTTTTAGCTTGTTATTTCAGGGGTTGGGGTTGGGGGTGATTATGTAGTTTACTGTATTTACGGTCTCCATCTTCATGATGTTTATATGGAAAATTTTGGAATTGAATCCCATTTTAGCATGTGCCCCAATTTAAGTTTTGTGCTTCCCAACCACCACCTTACGATGTTTCACTGCGGCATTGGCGTTGCCTTATACATGTAGCTAATAACAAATTCGTCTGAACAAATTGCTAACTCGTCCGAAGAAATTACTAATTTGCCCGAACAAATTTACTTATTCGTTCGAACGAATTTCTACTTCGTCCGAACAAATTGCTAATTCGTCAGAACGAATTACTAATTTGTCCAAACAAATAGCTAATTCGTCCGAACGAATTGCTAATTTGTCCGAACGAATTGCTATTTCGTCCGAACGAATTACTAATTTGTCCGAACGAACTGCTAATTCGTCCGAACGAATAATAATTTTTTTACATGGCCTTTCTACGCCGCCGTACAAACGAAATGATAACAAAAACGAAGATAATACACTGCATGGGGTCAATGTAACGGACATCCAATCTGATTAAAATCAGTTCCTCGATCCGCTCCTTTATTTCTTTTGATTTGTCGCTACTCGAGGAGCGACAAATCAAAAGAAATAAAGGAGCGGATCGAGGAGCTGATTTTAATCAGATTGACGGACATCCCACGATGGATGACTCTGACGCAGCTGAACATTATTATTGTTGATTTCGTAATAATATAAAAGGATTGTTTTTCCGTTTTTCGTGTTTTAATTGCTGTTCTTCTGGACATAGAAATAAAATACAGAGACACTGTGTCATAGTTTTTTTCCCTAAAAGAAATACAAAAAAGGGGGTATTGTGGGTAACTGTAAAAACTAAATCATAGTTGATGTTGGTAACTTGAAAAATTGATTTACGTAACTGATGCTACCATTAGACAAGAAAGATCATATAGCTTTGAAATTCGTGTCTTCAGAGATAGTTGAAACTGGTCAATATAACTGAGGAGTTTGCCAATCGACGACTCTCGCGATCAAAATTAATCCCCTTCCCATTATCAAAAATACCATAGGGGGAAACATATCAGGAACAGGCACTTGGTAGCGTTTTACGGGGCGGGCAGGGGGAAGTGGGGAAGTCCGCGGAGAAGATGACTTCGCAATTCTCTAAAATGCTTTTTAAAAAGGGAAGGGTAGCTGAGAGATTGTTCTTCAATACATGTTCGATTCATGACTCGCACAATAAATAATACGCTACTCCTCCACCCCCATCAATACGAAGGAAAATATGTTTTGGAGGTTTAATGAGTTGCATATCCCCCCCCCCTCATAATTATGATTTTTGTCGACCAAAATCATGTTCGAATTTGTATTATTTTTTAACAAATTCCATGTTTTGATTTGCTTATCAATAATTTTACGTAAAGGATATAAGCCAAAAACTGTCCATTCTGTGAGAGAAAGAACTGATCGATGCCCGTAGAGCCAAGATTAGTTCTTTCTCTCACAGAATGGACAGTTTGAGGCTTATATCCTACTTAAAACATAACATCTTTTGTTCTAAGAATGGACAGGCTCAGGTAACCCATTACCAATGATAATTATGAATAAAGCTATTTTTTAATAATCTGACAATATAACGAGTCTTGTGTAGAAGTCTGTTTCTTTTGTTCACTTATTGGACAGTGTCATGTACGTAGTCTTGTACTGCAGATTTTATATTCATTCACTATATAGTACTGGACCATATCAACATGTCGTCCTCTGATGGGGAGAGCATTTTCACTGCACAATCAAAATTTAAGGATTTTAATGAAAGTACTACGAATATCATCTTAATGAGTGTTACATTCTGGATATGGAGGGTGAAAAAGTTATGGAGCCAAATTTTTTATCTGAAAAGCATTGTGTTTTCAAATATTTGGATGAGGAAATAATTAACGGCAGCCTAAAGAACCTAATACACCCATCTCGTGAAAAGAAATTATTCATGAAAGCGAAAATAATAATTCAGAATTAATATGCTAAAAGAAAACATAAAAAAAAACATTGTGAAGAATTTTCGGAATGTGCCGCTGGATCCAGCAAAATCCAAATACAGCATGGAAACACGTCTTTCAAATTTAAGTTTTGATGCGATATAATAATGACCAATTGAATTTTTAAAAATGTTAATCTTAAAGTTGGAGCAGACAATTCTACTGAGGGGGAATATAGTTTTAAGTGTTTCAGTGATTTTTCCGATATTTGTGTTGATTCTTACTTGTGGGGAATTGAAAATTAAATTTGTATCTTTTTGACAAATGTATTGTCTTTCTCTTATTTTCAGCCTATCTAATAAGTTATTGGGGTTACCTGGCACTGTCCAATAAGTTGACAATCACTGTCCATTATTTTTAAGAACGGACAGCATCTGTCCATTCTTAAAAGTAATGGACAACAATTGTCAAGTTACTGGACACCTACAGGTAACCTTTTCATTACAAGTGGACTTTCTTCTATATAAAAGCCTAAAAAGACAAAGGATTGCGTAACAACAATGTTTTAATAAGTCATCTTCTCCGGCTGCTCTCCTTCCTTACATTGAAAAACGATGCCACGTGCTGTTATAAGGGGCTTCACCAAATGATATGAAAGAGATGCCGTTAATTTTATATGTTGAAAAATTCAAAATTCAGGTAAGTATTATTGATAATTGTAGACGAAAATTGTGAAGTATGTTCACATTACAAAGTCACAAGAAAAAGTGATGGAGAAAAAGGAACAATATTTAAATTTTCTTTCGTATATAATCATAGAATTTGTACATACCTGTATCAATTCACTTATTCATATATCAAATAATGTATGCGTTCCATAAAATTAAGACTTGTTATTTTTTCTGGGTGTTTATGTACTGCTTACAAAATGTTGATATCTCAATGTTAATGGGAATTTGAAAAATGTAAACAAATTAAAAGTTGAACATAACGAACAGTTATCAATCTCATAACTCCTATAAGCAATACAAAATAGAGAGTTGGGCAAACACGGACCCCTGGATATACCAGAGGTGGGATCAGGTGTTTAGGAGGAGTAAACATCGCCTGTCCACCGGCCAAACCCTCTGTGAGCCATATATCTTGATCAGACAAACGGAGATATCCGTAGTCAAAATCAGTGTGCTAAGAACGGCCTAACAATCGGTATGAAACAAGTCAGACAGCATTGACCCAATGATAGGTTGTATTGACAAACTAGATCGTTATAACGACCATAGAATTTGCGAAATGCTGACTTTAAGCGAGGTATGTATAATAGACCATACATGTGTATTATAATTTTAATATCGTAGTGGTGATTGGGGAAATACTTTTTATAAATCTGGGGGCTTACATCTTCGATGGCCTCGACAGTTTGAGCTTTTTAATTTTAGAGCCGTGTCTAGACGAAAGTAATGCCTCTCAGAGAGAGAGAGAGAGAGAGAGAGAGGGGGGGGGGGAGAGAGAGAGAGAGAGAGATTATAATTACATGTACAAAGTCCCGTATTCAGAATTACAAAATCGTTGTAAAACTACATGTACGAACATCGAATACACATGGACATTTAAACTAAACAGTCTGTTAAGAATACTTAAAAATTTGATTAAGTTAGATTCATGCATCTATGTACATCGCTGTTCATCCGATGTGGTCGAATCATGTGCACTTTGGTGTCGAACAATATATGGACATTGAAAGTTTTATACATTCAAATTCCCTGATTTACTTAATATCGAATCATTCTTTTTATTTTACTTTAACCATTTATACTTATTTCATTTTAACTATTCTTTTTTCCTCCATTTTTTTTTAAATGGAAAAATCAACTTTGACAAATGAGATACATTATATAACGTAATTTTTCTATTTCTAAAAAGTTAAAAGACAGTCACTTCTTAAATAACCCCGAACTCTAGTCTAAATATTGAAAGAGTTAACGATTTTAATGCAAATAAAGTGAGAAAAAATATTAGCACATGTATATAACTTCCTTTGTCTAGAATTAAAGATTTTTAAAACAAGATATGTATTTTGGTGTACATTTACTGATACTTACATATGCGTCTGAAAAATATCAAGTTATATTCCAAACTAATGCTTGGAGGATATATAACAATAGTTTTCATTCATTTTTTTTTTTTTCAAATACATAAAAACTCATATAAATGAATACATACAATAATTGTACTTTAAAGTTTACAAAATACGGAGAGTAAAATCTGTAAATGTTTCTCCTCGCCATTTTTCAGCCACAGTGAATTTTTCGTTGCATTTACCAACACCTGTCCCACATACACGGTGCAGGTGATGTACACCAAAACGCCTTTGCGCTTGACTAAGGAGGGATGTACAATTTGTGGTCAATGTAGACAGATAGAATGCACATTTAGTGGTATTCTCTATTCTCTTTAGAAAATTGGACAGACATGGATGTAGACTATGCCTGTCCACCTCCCTAAAGAGAATATAGTATTCTCATCCATGCTTGTACATCTCCGTTAACCAAGGGTGGCGCTCCACGGTGTTGAGCGCCACGCTTGGCTTGCGAAGATAATCTATTTACGGAGTACAACAGGGCCGAGTTTCACAAAACCATCTTGATATATGTCATAAGATAGATCCCAAGAATGTCTTAAGATCTTACTTATGACAATCATAAGATACGACAGTACCGTTTCACAAAACTATCTTAACTTCAAGAAATCTTAAGATAGATCTTAGGACGTTGTTACAATCGAAGGATCTGGAACACGAATTTCAAATCACCTAAAAATAAGTAAATTATCAGAAACAAAACAGGAATATTGCCTAAATTGTTCCACTCCACCATGGTCAGTAGTTAAGGTGAAACCCTAAGAGTGGCATATCTATAAAAAATAATATCGGAGGGAGGGGTCCAGTCATTGTTGCAGTATATTTTCTGGGTTATTACTACACTAGTTAGGATGATAGTTCATCTTATCGATAAGAATGAGTTGGGTTCTTTAATTACTGGGCTCTGATTACGAGGATGATTGATCCCACAGAAAAAAATAAGATCTATGTTATCTTTTTAATATTCTGTCCTTGTTTTAGCTTAGGGCCCAATAATAGTTTTGATAGTACTCACGTCTTTAGAAATATGTAACTGCATGCTTAACATCAAATGGTTACGGTGAGCTTCATTGATTCTAAGCCTTTAATGGATCTCAACATATCGTTACCAAATTGGAGAGGGATGATCTTCACATGTAGAAAATTTGAATCTACATTTATTTACCATATATACGAATTCCGAAATATTTTGATATCTAATCAGTGTGTTACATATTGATAATAGTAAAAGTCACAAATATAACATATTTTAAAAGTCAACAGTTACGGACATCCTTTATCTAGGTTTTCTCATCATTTACGGACATCGTTTTTTACAGTTACTCTTTTTGGTTGTTGGTTGTTGTTTTTTTTTAATTTATTTATTTATTTCGTTGGTTTTTTGTTTGTTTGTTGTTGTTGTTTTGTATTTTGTTTTTGTTTTGTTGTTGTTGTTTTTTGGGTTTTTTTTTTTTTTTTTTTTTGTTGATACGATGGATTTCTTCATTTAGGGATTAGGTTATGAACAGGCTGCTGTGTATTTCCTTTCTATATCTAATACATATAACACATTAATGGCATTATAAAAAACGAGAGAATTACAAAACCAATGATCATAATTTTCAGCTTAGGATAACTGTAGTAACGGACATCACACTGACCCCAATGACATGTTTTCTCAAATATAGCAGAATTCTCTGTGTTTGCCATATTTCTCTGCTTATCCGCCACATTAGATGAATATTCTATTCGTTTTGCATGGTATATAAGGGGACAAATTTGGTACCCTTCACTTCGATTCACATCAGTATTTCCGATTTATCTGAGCGTATAACCTCGATAGGTAACACGTACATCTCCGATAGTAATGTGTATAGGGTATATGTAAGTAATTTGTTATATAATGACTCGTGATTTATAGAAATTCATCGAATTTCGCGTAAATAAATTAACGCCCGACCCAAATGGACCTATATAACTTTGAATCTATATATGTATTATAACAATGTCTCTATATGAGAAAGGAAATGATGATTGATGATATATTTCTCCTTTATTTTTCCTGTCATATTTTGTAGGAATGGAATATTAATTTTGTTGTCTGTCGTGGATAGTCAATAATTACATTTACAAAGAATTATATCATTGTGCTCAGATACTAGTATTCTACTGAAGAAATCTTCTAATATTATTTTTAAAAAATAGTGTAGTAAAAATGTGGCGGATTTAAAGCCCCCCCCTCCCCCCCCCCTCCCCCCCTCCCCCCCCCCCCCCCAATCCAATTATAAGTTAAATCATAGTCTCTTGATTAGAAAAAAAAAAGGATACAAGTAGCAATCATTTTTTTTTTCACTCTGAGAATAATAAATGACAAGATCTTATATTCATTGTTACTCTAATTGGATTTTTTAAATTTTATTCCCAAAACCCTTAAAATTTGTCATTTTTATTCATTTCTCCTAATTAAAAATGATAAAAAATTGTAAAAATGACTACTTAGGAAACGTATTTTAGGTCCTAAAAATTGCTAAAATCCTGACACCCTGCATCATTAAATTGCGTCCCCTTCATAACTTCAATTCATAGATCCGCCCCTGAAAAAAACGTTTCTTCTATTTCGTTTTGGTCACACGGAACACATATTCTGTTTTTCATTGGTTCACATTTACATCTACAAGTTTCGATTCTCGGTGGTGAAACGCTGCATCTAAACATGGCCATAGTTGAACTCGCATTTTAAGGGAGGTTTAGCTACACGTATAAGAAACAAATGAAATCACTTTTAGAACACCATACAGATCTCGAATAACGTTTCTGTAGCATGTCATAATGATTACTTCTCGGGATTGGGTAAAATTTAGAAAAATATTAATTAATTCATAAACTTTTTCGTTTTGCCATCTGGCACAATGAATATAAACTGAAAATAGACTTATAGCTGTATTTTGAAATTTCAAATCGATGTAATCGATAAGATAATAGTATTCATAAATCAGTAAAATCCATGATGAGGTGTTATTCTTTTATGATGCAATGTAATTATAATGCATTAGTGGGAAATCCCAGAATCATATACTGATTTAGATATCAATAATAACAAAACTGAATGCTTCTCCTTTTTCTAACGTGTCTAAGGAAATTCAAGAAAAGAACCCCGCTCTTGCATTTAATCTAAATGTACTTCAAAATTAATTTATTTCTGCTCTGACTGTAATCGTTTTTCTAATTTTCTGGGACGATTTGAAAGGGAAATACATAAATTGGAACTCCATTAAGATGGAATGAAATGCAAATAAGTACATGTATAGTATATACATGTATTTTTATCAGTAGTGAATCACTTTTTGCCACCCCCTCCTAAGAAATATCCCAAATCCATTTGTTCTTGCTTGTCGAGAAATGTAATGCAAGTGTGAAATGAACTCCTCCGGCTGTTTTCTCCTCACGTGGCTGTATTCACCATCCGATTGATTGATTGATTGATTATATATTGTTTAACGTCCCTCTCGAGAATTTTTCACTCATATGGAGACGTCACCGAGCTGCAAAAATTTAGGCCTATGCTCGGCGCTTACGGCCATTGAGCAGGGAGGGATCTTTATCGTGCCACACCTACAATGTACTGTGACACGGGACCTCGGTTTTGCGGTCTCATCCGAAGGACCGCCTCATTCAGTCGCCTCTTACGACAAGCTAAGGGTACTGTGTTCTAACCCGGATCCCCATGGGAATATCTCCATACGAAGAATTGTTATATTTAGAGTTTCATCCAAAATAATCACTCAGCGATACAAATTACACTGTTTTTGCAATTGGGAGCCGCCATATATAAATTAAGTAGCGGCCGCCAGATAAAATAACTGGCTGCCACCAGTTAATTTATATGGCGGCCGCCCGATAATAAGTGACGGCCGCCAGTTATTCTATACCCTCGCACCTATCGGCTTCCGTACTATAATGACAACTTGTTACAAAAGAAGTTTATTATCTTATCAGAATATAGAGAATCTAACATTTTCAGGAAGCGTACATCTCGAGTCCAGGTAAAAAGCTGTGTGCATTTTTTTTAATGTCATGTGCAATACTTATGAATATGTGCCTGCATTTTGCAAGAATTGAATATGCCATCTCTCTCTCTCTCTCTCTCTCTCTCTCTCTCTCTCTCTCTCAGCAAATTATTTCTCGGCTTTTCTCTCATGTCATTGACATAACTGCAAAGTCTTGCTTGCACATATAAATATGCAAGAAAACCTGTTTCGCATTTTAGTCTAAATTATGTAAACTTTCAGAATATTTCACTGATATACATGTATACAATATGTTATTTGTAATTTTGAGCAATGCATAATATTTCAAAACGTGATTTCATTGTTTTTCATTCCCTGTACATTCTTATCAGAGATATGCACAGGTCGAGTCCAACTAGAAAATCTTGTATAGCAATTAATTAGCTATCTGAAAGAAATATGGCCAATGAGAAAAAAATTCGTGTCAGCTTAAAGGAATACGCTGTTTCTGTTAATTTGTCGTCTTTTCGCAAGTGTTTTGTCAATTTATCTGCTTTAAGCAAGGCGGGTTGTCATCTTTTCAATATTTTGGGGCAAAGAATCGCTAATTATTGTTCTGTCGTCTTTTCGTTTGCTGTCTTTTCACCACAAAATAACGACAAAACGCTAAGTGAACACACAAGAAAATTGTTTGTTGATTTGCGAATTTTGTTTGTCGTCTTTTCGCATGTATTTTGTAGTCTTTTCGACCTTCCGTTTTGTCGTCCTTTGTCTTTTCGTTATTTCGGTTGCAAAAAGTCGCTAATTTTCGTTTTATCGTCTTTTAGTTTTGTCATCTCGAAATCACACTAGAAAGACAAAAAAGAAAACAAATGACACAAAACAGCCACCACAAGGATCCTCAAGGAACATTTGCTTATTTGCTTTGAGTTGGAAGTACGAGGAGGTATTGTATTTCATCATATTTCTGTGGAAGAAAATTAGTATCATAAAACCATTTTTCTAGGGAAGGGGTACTTTTGCTGGTTAGAACAATGTTGGGGTCTATTTTTTAATGTATTTTGCATTTCATATATAAATGTTCTATTTGTATGCAATTCGCAAATAATCATAAAGAACGAAACCTCAAAATTAAGTATCGCTACAAGTGCCCAGGTAAGAAACGAACAGCCAACCCCTGTCTATAAATTTTAATCAAACACGTTATGTGCCACGTTAACATTCCGTTAAAAAAATGCTCTTTCTGCTTTCATTTGTAGGACAACTATAGCAAAGGAGATCTTTCGAAATATATATTTTTGAAACCTGCTCAGGCTCGAAAAAAGCTGTCAATGCGCATTTCAGATTCACTGAAACCACCCTAAAGAATGTTTTATAATTTCTTTAGGGACTGTCCCTATTTCTTTCCCAAACTGCATCAGTCACGTAGATATCAAATACGGTTCTAGATAGCGCTCTTGCATTAAAAGAGGAAGTGTTTGAAGGGGTTAAAATCCCACTAAAATTCGTCAGAAGTCACCGATATATCTTTCATTTGCTCCTAAAGAATTGACAAAACTAGTCGAGATATATATATATATATAAAGCACTAAATAATCACAACTAGGTACTGAAAATTTTCGCCCCAGCCCGGGGTCGAACCAGCGACCTACGGCACCCACCGCCTAGCAAGATTGTCAAACCAGTGCGTAAGTCCACTCGGCCACACACACACACACACACACACATATATATATATATATATATATATATATATATATATATATATATATATATATATATATATATATATATATATATATATATATATATATATATATATATATATATATATATATATATATATATATATATATATATATATATATATATATATATATATATATATATATATATATATATATATATAAAATATGAAAGAAAACACAGAAATCCTCCGTAAAGTTTAAGCGCTTTCATTACATCTTCAGAAGCTTTTTAAAATATTTTTTTAATATTATTCGATTACTGAGACTCTATTTCAATTTTGGATATATATATAGAGAGAGAGAGAGAGAGAGAGAGAGAGAGAGAGAGAGAGAGAGAGAGAGAGAGAAAATAACGGTTGACACACCGTCCTCTCACGTTTAACACACCGTCCTCTCACGGTTAACACACCGTCCTCTCAAGTTAACACACCGTCCTCTCAAGTTATAACACACCGTCCTCTCAAGTTAACACACCGTCCTCGGAAGTTAACACAACGTCCTCTAAAGCATAGTGAAAATACAATGCTTTAATTTTCAAAATACGACAAAATTTAATCCCTCATCGTGTAACTACCATTATGTCTTTTAAATAAACCAAATCTTGAAGCAATATCTCCATTAGAAAGCATGGTCCTCGGAGAAAGGTGTGGTATCATAGTCCTCGGATGGTAGGTGGTGCATGTATGTGTGTGTGTGTGTGTGTGTGTGTGTGTGTGTGTGTGTGGACATATTTATTACACGTGAATGTGTATTACATGTCTGATATTGATTGACGTGTGATAGAGGTATCTTTTCAAAAATCTTGCCTGGCTCTAAGAAGAGCCGTTTTCCGCAGTCAATGCGTATTCTGTGGTAAAAGCTCAGTAGTCCTCATCCGATTCGGAGTCTGACATGTCGTCTGCAATGATCTGTACATTTTCTCCAAACATTTCATGCCGTAGATCTGCAACAATCTGGGCTTTGCTGTAAGCGTAATCGTAGTACATGTCTCTGAGGCCCTCTACAACGGCAAGTCTCAGTCTTAGGCTATATCTGGAGGAACGATGATTTGCCGTGCTGGCCTTGGTGTATCTGGACAGCAGGCCGGACAACTTCAAATTGAGCAGGACAATCTGGTCGCAGGCTCTCTTGAAACGGCGTTCGCTGTCCATCAGAGAGAATCGCTTGTCCATGGACTTCCTCCTGGGACAGATGACTGGTGTAGCTTTCATCTTTGGTAGTAGTAGTAGTAGTAGTAATTTGACAATGTATTCGATTGCAATGTAGTTTAGGGTTGTGATGTCCTTGCCTGTCGTGCGACCTCCTATATAGTGCACAGTGACACTGCTAATTGAGAAACTCGTTTCATTTCATAATGTCACGCGAGGCGCCTGAATACACATATTATCTGCCTCAACCGGAGAGGTCAGGTGCCATGAATGCTGAGCTTGGACTGACAATTAATATACCGTTAATTGCCTGCATTAAATAAACAAATATACAGTGTGAAACTGTACGCGTCATTTGGCGTGGAATTGATTATGATTTGATTTTAATAATTATTATTCTTTGAATGGTCATTTATTGATTGTGCTGATTTGATACGGAATTAATGACTTTTTCCAGTCCTGTTTGAGTAAGTAAAAAAAGAATCGGAGTTTTCCCCCTTTTCGGCTAAACGACGTTCTGTATTCGTAAATGTGGCGAGAGACAAATAATGTACAATTGTATATATATATATATATATATATATATATATATATATATATATATATATATATATATATATATATCTAGAGAGAGAGAGAGAGAGAGAGAGAGGGGGGGTATTACTGTAGTAAAAATATAATTTTTATTCACTGGATAAATTATACTATTTCACATGTAATAAAAAATGAATGAAATTGCTACAGTAATGCAATCGTTGGCATAGAAATGTGATTTTAAAAATGAAATAGAAAACATAAAAGTCTACGACACTTGGTATTCCCAGGCGGTCACCCATCCAAGTACTAACCAAGCTCGACGTTGCTTAACTTCGGTGATCGGACGAGAACCGGTGCTTTCAACGTGATATGGCCGTAGACACTTAACCTGCGTTAACTTTACGACATGACCAGTGTACACGTTTTGTACGAGATGATTGGGATTATTTCGTTCCTGTACAAAATACTGGACGGAAGTAATGACTGGTTTTAAAATGTTTATTTTGACATCGTGCGGGTTGTTAATGTTGTTTTGTGTCGAGGGCACAGTTTGCGGTCAGATGAAAAGAAGGAAGGGGTGGTGGTGGACTACATGTATATGGGACGTGTGTATGTTGGTGGTGGTTGTTTTTCACACCTTGTTGTATTTTTCTATCATTTCTAATTTGGAAGGGGGGTAATTCTTTGGACTGGGTTTTGTTTTGGTGAAATTCAATATTGTGCATGTAATATGATGATTCACCCAATGCAGTGTGTGTGTGTGTGTGTGTGTGTGTGTGTGTGTGTGTGTGTGTGTGTGGACATATTTATTACACGTGAATGTGTATTACATGTCTGATGTTGATTGACGTGTGATAGAGGTATCTTTTCAAAAATCTTGCCTGGCTCTAAGAAGAGCCGTTTTCCGCAGTCAATGCGTATTCTGTGGTAAAAGCTCAGTAGTCCTCATCCGATTCGGAGTCTGACATGTCGTCTGCAATGATCTGTACATTTTCTCCAAACATTTCATGCCGTAGATCTGCAACAATCTGGGCTTTGCTGTAAGCGTAATCGTAGTACATGTCTCTGAGGCCCTCTACAACGGCAAGTCTCAGTCTTAGGCTATATCTGGAGGAACGATGATTTGCCGTGCTGGCCTTGGTGTATCTGGACAGCAGGCCGGACAACTTCAAATTGAGCAGGACAATCTGGTCGCAGGCTCTCTTGAAACGGCGTTCGCTGTCCATCAGAGAGAATCGCTTGTCCATGGACTTCCTCCTGGGACAGATGACTGGTGTAGCTTTCATCTTTGGTAGTAGTAGTAGTAGTAGTAATTTGACAATGTATTCGATTGCAATGTAGTTTAGGGTTGTGATGTCCTTGCCTGTCGTGCGACCTCCTATATAGTGCACAGTGACACTGCTAATTGAGAAACTCGTTTCATTTCATAATGTCACGCGAGGCGCCTGAATACACATATTATTATCTGCCTCAACCGGAGAGGTCAGGTGCCATGAATGCTGAGCTTGGACTGACAATTAATATACCGTTAATTGCCTGCATTAAATAAACAAATATACAGTGTGAAACTGTACGCGTCATTTGGCGTGGAATTGATTATGATTTGATTTTAATAATTATTATTCTTTGAATGGTCATTTATTGATTGTGCTGATTTGATACGGAATTAATGACTTTTTCCAGTCCTGTTTGAGTAAGTAAAAAAAGAATCGGAGTTTTCCCCCTTTTCGGCTAAACGACGTTCTGTATTCGTAAATGTGGCGAGAGACAAATAATGTACAATTGTATATATATATATATATATATATATATATATATATATATATATATATATATATAAAGAGAGAGAGAGAGAGAGAGAGAGAGAGAGAGAGAGAGAGAGAGAGAGAGAGAGGGGGTATTACTGTAGTAAAAATATAATTTTTATTCACTGGATAAATTATACTATTTCACTGTTGAAAATGTAATAAAAAATGAATGAAATTGCTACAGTAATGCAATCGTTGGCATAGAAATGTGATTTTAAAAATGAAATAGAAAACATAAAAGTCTACGACACTTGGTATTCCCAGGCGGTCACCCATCCAAGTACTAACCAAGCTCGACGTTGCTTAACTTCGGTGATCGGACGAGAACCGATGCTTTCAACGTGATATGGCCGTAGACACTTAACCTGCGTTAACTTTACGACATGACCAGTGTACACGTTTTGTACGAGATGATTGGGATTATTTCGTTCCTGTACAAAATACTGGACGGAAGTAATGACTGGTTTTAAAATGTTTATTTTGACATCGTGCGGGTTGTTAATGTTGTTTTGTGTCGAGGGCACAGTTTGCGGTCAGATGAAAAGAAGGAAGGGGTGGTGGTGGACTACATGTATATGGGACGTGTGTATGTTGGTGGTGGTTGTTTTTCACACCTTGTTGTATTTTTCTATCATTTCTAATTTGGAAGGGGGGTAATTCTTTGGACTGGGTTTTGTTTTGGTGAAATTCAATATTGTGCATGTAATATGATGATTCACCCAATGCAGTGTGTGTGTGTGTGTGTGTGTGTGTGTGTGTGTGTGTGTGTGTGTGTGTGTGTGTGTGTGTGTGTGGACATATTTATTACACGTGAATGTGTATTACATGTCTGATGTTGATTGACGTGTGATAGAGGTATCTTTTCAAAAATCTTGCCTGGCTCTAAGAAGAGCCGTTTTCCGCAGTCAATGCGTATTCTGTGGTAAAAGCTCAGTAGTCCTCATCCGATTCGGAGTCTGACATGTCGTCTGCAATGATCTGTACATTTTCTCCAAACATTTCATGCCGTAGATCTGCAACAATCTGGGCTTTGCTGTAAGCGTAATCGTAGTACATGTCTCTGAGGCCCTCTACAACGGCAAGTCTCAGTCTTAGGCTATATCTGGAGGAACGATGATTTGCCGTGCTGGCCTTGGTGTATCTGGACAGCAGGCCAGACAACTTCAAATTGAGCAGGACAATCTGGTCGCAGGCTCTCTTGAAACGGCGTTCGCTGTCCATCAGAGAGAATCGCTTGTCCATGGACTTCCTCCTGGGACAGATGACTGGTGTAGCTTTCATCTTTGGTAGTAGTAGTAGTAGTAATTTGACAATGTATTCGATTGCAATGTAGTTTAGGGTTGTGATGTCCTTGCCTGTCGTGCGACCTCCTATATAGTGCACAGTGACACTGCTAATTGAGAAACTCGTTTCATTTCATAATGTCACGCGAGGCGCCTGAATACACATATTATTATCTGCCTCAACCGGAGAGGTCAGGTGCCATGAATGCTGAGCTTGGACTGACAATTAATATACCGTTAATTGCCTGCATTAAATAAACAAATATACAGTGTGAAACTGTACGCGTCATTTGGCGTGGAATTGATTATGATTTGATTTTAATAATTATTATTCTTTGAATGGTCATTTATTGATTGTGCTGATTTGATACGGAATTAATAACTTTTTCCAGTCCTGTTTGAGTAAGTAAAAAAAGAATCGGAGTTTTCCCCCTTTTCGGCTAAACGACGTTCTGTATTCGTAAATGTGGCGAGAGACAAATAATGCACAATTGTATATATATATATATATATATATATATATATATATATATATATATATATATCTAGAGAGAGAGAGAGAGAGAGAGAGAGGGGGGGGGGGTATTACTGTAGTAAAAATATAATTTTTATTCACTGGATAAATTATACTATTTCACTGTTGAAAATGTAATAAAAAATGAATGAAATTGCTACAGTAATGCAATCGTTGGCATAGAAATGTGATTTTAAAAATGAAATAGAAAACATAAAAGTCTACGACACTTGGTATTCCCAGGCGGTCACCCATCCAAGTACTAACCAAGCTCGACGTTGCTTAACTTCGGTGATCGGACGAGAACCGGTGCTTTCAACGTGATATGGCCGTAGACACTTAACATGCGTTAACTTTACGACATGACCAGTGTACACGTTTTGTACGAGATGATTGGGATTATTTCGTTCCTGTACAAAATACTGGACGGAAGTAATGACTGGTTTTAAAATGTTTATTTTGACATCGTGCGGGTTATTAATGTTGTTTTGTGTCGAGGGCACAGTTTGCGGTCAGATGAAAAGAAGGGAGGGGTGGTGGTGGACTACATGTATATGGGACGTGTGTATGTTGGTGGTGGTTGTTTTTCACACCTTGTATTTATCTATCATATCTAATTTGGAAGGGGGGTAATTCTTTGGACTGGGTTTTGTTTTGGTGAAATTCAATATTGTGCATGTAATATGATGATTCACCCAATGCAGTGTGTGTGTGTGTGTGTGTGTGTGTGTGTGTGTGTGTGTGTGTGTGTGGACATATTTATTACACGTGAATGTGTATTACATGTCTGATGTTGATTGACGTGTGATAGAGGTATCTTTTCAAAAATCTTGCCTGGCTCTAAGAAGAGCCGTTTTCCGCAGTCAATGCGTATTCTGTGGTAAAAGCTCAGTAGTCCTCATCCGATTCGGAGTCTGACATGTCGTCTGCAATGATCTGTACATTTTCTCCAAACATTTCATGCCGTAGATCTGCAACAATCTGGGCTTTGCTGTAAGCGTAATCGTAGTACATGTCTCTGAGGCCCTCTACAACGGCAAGTCTCAGTCTTAGGCTATATCTGGAGGAACGATGATTTGCCGTGCTGGCCTTGGTGTATCTGGACAGCAGGCCGGACAACTTCAAATTGAGCAGGACAATCTGGTCGCAGGCTCTCTTGAAACGGCGTTCGCTGTCCATCAGAGAGAATCTCTTGTCCATGGACTTCCTCCTGGGACAGATGACTGGTGTAGCTTTCATCTTTGGTAGTAGTGGTAGTAATAATCTGACAATGTATTCGATTGCAATGTAGTTTAGGTTTGTGATGTCCTTGCCTGTCGTGCGACCTCCTATATAGTGCACAGTGACACTGCTAATTGAGAAACTCGTTTCATTTCATAATGTCATGCGTAGCGCCTGAATACACAGCTTATTATCTGCCTCAACCGGAGAGGTCAGGTGGCATGAATGCTGAGCTTGGACTGACAATTAATATACCGTTAATTGCGTGCATTAAATAAACAAATATACAGTGTGGAACTGTACGCGTCATTTCGCGTGGAATTGATTATGATTTGATTTTAATAATTATTATTCTTTGAATGGTCATTTATAAACGATCTTTATTCATGTTCCTGACAAACGAAAAGAAGACTCGCGAAAAATGTCCAAACAGTGTAATACGGTGTTTTAAGTTATTCATGATATCTATCTTAATATGTACGATGCTTCATAATACTGGATTGGAAGTTGTTCCTTATACTGCAATCGAACTGGAAGCCGAAAAAAAGTTGAAACTCTATTCGATGTCACTATTTAGAGAACATCGACAGTTTATGACCGATTGATTATATATTGTTCAAAGTCTCTCTTGAGAATATTTCAAAATTGGACATGTCCCTAGTAATATGCATAGATCTGAATCGAAAGTTTGTAGAAATGAAAATCCCCGTGTAGATATTAGTAGATGTACATGTATGTTGTTATTTGTAAATCCCCGTGTAGATATTAGTAGTTGTATGTTGTTATTTGTAAATCCCCGTGTAGATATTAGTAGATGTATGTTGTTATTTGTAAATCTCCGTGTAGATATTAGTAGTTGTATGTTGTTATTTGTAAATCTCCGTGTAGATATTAGTAGTTGTGTGTTGTTATTTGTAAATCACCGTGTAGATATTAGTAGTTGTATGTTGAACTGACACTGGAATGTGCCGCAGCAAACCACAAAGGGGATGAGAGAGAGAGAGAGAGAGAGAGAGAGAGAGAGAGAGAGAGAACACATCAATCTTCTCGCGTATGATTGTTGTGGTTGCGGTCTTCACGTATACGGTCAGGTGGTACCTACAAGCTTACTCAGACCGAGGAGTACTGATTACCCGTGACAGTAAAATAGTCCGGAAATGCATACTATAAATGACGATTTTCTACTCCATGTGCTTCCCATGTCCACGACCAAACATCCCAACCTCTTTACGGACGGGAAATAGCACTTCACTGACAACAAAGACCAGAGTGCGTGCCTGAGTTCTTAGTTTATAATGTATGTATGTATGTACATTGGTTTTCCTTATGATATTTCGTCTTATAAGTTATTTCGTGAACTTGCGATTATCTACTCGACTTTCATGTTAAGTTGACAAAACCCCATTTTTTTGTGCCTTTTTGAAATACCTTTATGAATTGATGTGATGCCCGTCAGGTATCTCGGGAGAAATGTTTCTGGTGTGTATGTGTAATGATGAAGAGGTTTAGTAGGACAATAAATTTCAATGCTTAGCTATCGTCTGGAAAAAAAATAGCGTAATTTCTGTTACAACATTTGTATATTGCTCTTGATATGAGCTTTTGAGTACAACTGCGCATGGTACTACATGTACAACTAAGTATTTACTCATTTAATACTGATCGAATTGGTGCAAACATAGTACACATCTATTTAATAGACCATATCCAGTTGAAATCTTTAGTGTCAATTCAAATTTTGAAAGGGTTTAGCCGATACTATATTTTGTGGCGGAGGGATTGATTAATCAAAAAGTTCTAAATCTGCATGATATTACAGTTTCTGATTTTTCTGATTTATAATTTATGATACAAATTGAGACTTGAATCTAGTTCAAGTGTTGTAATTTATTAATGCGGTTGATATATTTTTCCATACAGATCACCAATTCTTGAAAAAAGATTAAATTGATTTACCTAAAAAAATAATAAAAATAAATAAAAGTACAAAAATTCTGTATTTTCGCCAATAATTTAAAATTTGACCTCTAACCCTCACTTTTTAAAGTTCTATTTTAAACTCTAAGAGACTAAGACCTTGAAAATTATGTGAAATTGTTGAAATTGACATTACTCCTAACGTGTCGTTTTAAACTCTCAAATTTTATATCATGAATTCTTTGTATATTAAATGCAAAAAGATCATTATATATTTCCATTACTTGTATTAAACTTTTTTATTTATATTGTTAGAAGACATTATTATGTATCTGTTTTATGTAATGACTGATTTGTGTTGCTTATGTTGTGTTGACATCAAAAGACAAAACATAATAAAATGTCATCAATACCAATCTTTGTGTCGAAATATTGTACAATAATTAGACATTCCTTTGGGTGACCGGGCAAAAAAGATTTAAGAATTATATCTTACGGATCTTGCGGTTATCGGATTTGTAATGGCACGTTATAGTCGTAACGACAAAGAAAAATCATTTAACAACCCAAATGAGTTACTTATTCCACAACGCCGAGCATAGTCCTAAATTCTTGAGCTCTTTCCCGGCATTGGTGACGTCTCCTTTATAGTGAAAAATTCTCGTCCCTCCCGTTAAACAATCTAAAATCAATCACTCTACAGATACAGATCGGTCACGGTGGCTCAGTGGTAGAGCGTTTGCTTCGTAACGGGAACATCGAATTCCGCTGCGTCAAACTGAAGACTAGTGATTGCTCCTTCAGCAAACGCTCGGTAGATACCGAGCTGGACCGGTATTGTTTATTGACCAAGAACCATATAGATGATCATACTAATCGATACGAGAAATCACAAATACATGTATAACTTAAGTAACTACAGACTGAGTGGTATAACAAAAAAATCTGTTGTTTCCCGATACCATCTGCAGCAACCTAACCTAAGCTATCTACCGGACTATCACATAATCATATTTCCAACAATAATTATTTTTTAATTTCCCAGCTTTTCTAAAAACAAGTATTTTTGTTTTATCCACATTAACCTTTATATTCCCCTTCGAGGTATAATCTTGTAAACAATTCAATATATATTGTGAACCATGTTCTGTCTCTGAAAAAAAGTACCGTGTCATCAACATACATAATTATAAACAAACCAATATCTTTGATTTCAACTGGAATACGCATGTTTTCAATAAATTCCATTTCGAAATCATTCACATACAAAGAGAAAAGAAATGATGAGAGTGATTCCCCTTGCATCAAACCCTCATTGCAGTTGAAGAGTTCTGATAACTGATTTTTGTGTCTTACACATGATTTAATGTTAAAGTATATAGACTTGATAATTGTTAACATTTGACAGTCAATACCATGTTTCGCTAATTTGAAAAATAACATTTTTCTGTCTATTTTATCAAAAGTTTTTTGATAATCTACGAAGCAACAATATAATTTCTTACCCTTTTACTTAGCAAGGTTTCGATTAATTAATGCATGTACATGTAAAACAAAAATTGCATCGATCTGTTGTACTTAAACCAGATTTAAATCCAAACTGAGCATCAGAAATAATATCTTCATTGCTTGACCACACACTTGATCGTTCTTTAAGTATGGCTATAAAGAGTATTTCATTAAGTGATTGCAATTGATTACACAGTTGTGTTTTTACATCAACATATACAGTGTCATCCCATTTTGTTTTCACAAAACGTGTGCTGGAGGAAAAACTGGCATCTGTCCCAGTATTAAGTTTGACACAAATATGGAAACTCAACGGAACGTAATCAGACCATTCATTAAAATCTTCGACATGAAAATAGTCTACAACATGAAAATAGTTTTCAGACGCAATTGTAAAATCATTTGTATTTGTTCCACGATGATTAAAAAATGTAAATTTACCTTCTGCATCACCGAAAGTACGCCCACTGCATATTCTTATACTCGTAGAACAACATAAATCTAAAAGCTTTCTACCAAAGCTATTTACCACCAAATCTTGTGATTTTCTCTCTGACATTGGAGAATCAATATTATATTCTATAACTGATGACAGCATTTCATTTAACTCTGTATTCAAAAAGTCATATTCAATAAAATCTGGAGAAGTTCCTATTCGCGAATTAAAATCACCGCTATTAATAACATAGCCCCTTTCCTTATACATTGATATATCTTCATTCAGAACATTAAACAAATCATTTTCATTTTTCTTGTAGAAGACATTATTTTCATGTGGAATGTAAACAAAGCCTAAATATAAATCAGTGTGTTCTACACTAATATCTTTATGTAACTTTACCCAGGAAGTATCGCATTGCTCTGTTTTGGAACATTTCCACACAGTTGATATTTTGTATAACCCCACACTCCACTACAATAATCACTGAAGAGACACAATTTGTCGAAATGCGCATCTGGTGCATCAAAATTGGTACTGTATAAGTTTTACAATATGATTGACTCCAGAATATGCACCATGAGTGAACAGGTTCTACCCCATTGTTTATTTAGACCCTTTATCGATATGGACGGGTACCGGTATAAGTATGGATATATATCATTAGAGGGACCTTAATCTCACCTATGAGTGATTTCCAAATACCTGGACCCACCCGTCCTCCGGGAATTTGGTTCCAATGTCCAAAAATTGTGATTTTTGGAACCTCAAAAACATAGCATTAATTTATAAAAAGATGCACTGAGTCCAGGCTTGCATATCCTCATGCACAAAATAAAATTTAAGAAATGGCATAATGTACCTTGAAAAACTTTTATTTGGCGATATTGGCCACAACTGCAATTTACAATAACAATAAGGGAGCCAGGCATCAATCATTGCCTTTCTGGCATCCCTGAACAATACAAGCATGAACAGGTGGGCCCTGGGCACAGATGCTCATCTGTTTGATCACCTAGTTTGGCAAAATTCAATCATTTAAACACAAAGTCAAATAGGAAAACAAGCTGTTGAGCGCTACTGGTGAGCCAAAATAGCCGCCTTGACCATAAGCTGTTCCAGGCGCAGAAATGTTTTCAGCCGTGACGATTGGGATATTGGCATGTAAGGGAGAAATCCAACTGCTTATCTGAAATTAACACAAGAAAACAAAACGTGAAACGGCAGTAATGTTCGATAAAAACGATCTAACATTAAAATAGGGTGTGGTAGGGAGGGTTGAATTTATTTGCAGACGACTGACGACTTTGTGTATGACGTCACATTTTTTCTGTGTTCGGCTAATATCCCGAAAATCGTGACGTGGATGACTCTAAAAACCCGGGGTAGTGCCCTTGGGATGCCGGGAAATAGCACAGTAATAAAAAATAAAAGCTCCGTATCACTTTGATAAATGGATTTAACCTCTAGTGGTTAAATCACATTTTATAATAACAATAAGGGAGCCAGGCATCAATTATTGCCATTTTGGCATCCCTGAACAATACAAGCATGAACAGGTGGGCCCTGGACACAGATGCTCACTTGTTTGATCACCTAGTATGGCAAAATTCAGTCATTTAAACAAAGTCAAATAGGAAAACAAGCTGTTGAACGCTACTGGTGAGCCAAAATAGCCGCCACGAGACTATGCTCAGGCATAGGCTGCGCCACCAGTAGGGCAACCCGTACTATACCACACGGTTACGAATAACTATGAGTGTGCTTGATACGATGAGGTAATATTGAATAATCACTCTAGCCCATATGTGGCTTTCAATTTTAATCCCCCTACCACCTTCAACACCAATTAATATCCATGTCAATCGAGTACTGGGTGAAAATTCATCAAGTCAATCAATAACGCCATAAATGACTAGATGATACTAATTCCTTAAACAACATGCCCGTGTTTACGCGATGTAACTCTGGATACCTGAAGTACCCCCCCCCCCCCCCCCCCTGACCTAAGCAAATAAGTAGCCACATGGCTGTTTACTCGAATTCTTATTCTTTCCATGGCAGCTTGGTTTATTCTGAGACCAAATCAATATTGTTGATGGTAGTAATGCTGTTAATTTTTTCAACACAGCCTTTAGCCTGAAACGCAAGTCAGCTGATTTCGCCCCTTTGTCCATTGGGATGTTGTTACCCCCACAATGTATAACTAGCATGTGAGGGGCATCTTCTACCTTCAGTAGTGTCCTAACTTTAGGGTAAATCTCATCCAGTCTCATGCCTCCTTTGTCTTGCCAAAATATGGTAGCATTACGGTGGGCTAACTCTAGGTTGGCACCAAATGAAGATGTTCTAGCATAGCAAAAAGCATGCTTAATTATGGACGACCCAATGATCCAAATTCTTTTTGGACCTACAATGTGAATATTTTGTAGTTTTTAATCATTATACTTTAACCCCCCCCCCCCACTCCTCCTGAGCTCGAGGCACTACAACATAGTGAACCTTATTTCCTAATGTACTTGAACAAACAACGATATTTCAACCGGCCCTTACTAGCAATATCTTATTCGCTAGTTCCCATGACCCAAGCAGAGGAAGCTGCCCCGATGCGGAAGGAATGGGTTTTGTTTACTCGGGTGTCTAACCCTAAATTACTTATAGCCATGTTAAAAACAGACACTACTTGGTACATAGTCACTGGTCTGCCCGAGAGGTGACAAAAAATGGTCCTGGGATTTTGGGTCTTAAATGCATGAATGATCGCATAGTGCGCACTGGGCATGTAGACTGAAACGTAGAGGAGAGCGTTATAGTTACCCTCTTTCCCACCTGGTCAGTCTTTGAGTGTCTAAGGAAAATGGGGACTGTATTATTGTGTTCTAGGTAGATTACGTCCCTAGCTTGGATAGCACGGCCAGGGTCATGCACTGAATTTTGAACCAGTTCTCCCATTCTGAAATACTCGAAGAAAGCTGTTGTGAATATGGCCGAGAATAGCGCAGATTCATATGGGGATTTGCAAATTGTAGGCAGCAAGCGAAGTATACTCGACAAGATATCCAATGTAAGTGGTTTCCTGTCGTGAGCACGCGGGTTTTTACGGGTCAATCCGACCAGAACTTTTCTGAGTAAAAACGATTGAGTTGAATCATGGACATTGTGTAGCTTGCAAAAATATGATAATCCAGATATGTAAGATTTAATTGTGTTCGGAGAAAATTGCTTGTATGATAGGTACCACACGAAATTTACTAACTCGTGGGAATGAGGAGGCCACTTTTCTTCGTGGTAGTAAGCCTTGCGAAAGGTGTTAAAAACATTCAGTGCCGTGTCATACAACTTCCTAGTATTGTCGGAAATGGAGTAACTCAAGAGCTCTTGAGATCTACGTTGTAGATCAATTGCAGACAAGACTGGGAAATTGCTATTGGTTGTTCCTCCGAGTCCGGGAAGCTGGCCCGGAAACGTGACCATTGCTGTCGAGAAAGAGAATCAGCTTTAACATTATGCTGGCCAGCGATATGGGACGCCTTAAACTGAATATTGTACACCAACCCTTGCAGAACTAACTTCCTCAGCAAATGCATGACCCTTTTTGATTTGGATGTTTTGGAATTGAGAATGGATACGAAGGCTAGATTATCCGTATGAAGGATTACTCGCCTGCCAGCTAGTTTCTTGCCCCAAATATCGAAAGCCATAGTTATTGGTACTAACTCCAGAAAAGTAATATCTTTAATAATTTTTTACCCTTCCCACTGAGCTGGCCAGCGCATAAATGCCCATTGCTGGCCTAATATAGCACCACAACCTAATTGCACACTTCCTGCACTCTCAGTAAACAACTCCAATTCAAAATCATTTGTCCAATCTACTGTTCTCTATGATATGACTTCATTAAAGCACTCTAAAACATAAGCCAAATTTCAATATCTGCCCTCATTTCTAAACTGACCCTGCGCTTGTGATGTGGTCTTGACAGTCCACAAGTAGCATCATATAGCCTTCTAACGAAAGTCCTACCAGATGGAATGGCCCTAATACGAAATTCAACAAACCTGTAAGGGTTTGGAGCTCTTTCAGCGTGACTTTGCGTTTCGATAGTATGCATAGTAACCGAGTCTTAAGCTGTTGTAATTTGTCCAGGGGCATTCTGATTGTCATATTGGCAGTGTCAATTTCTAAACCGAGAAAGATTAAGTTGTTGGTAGGACCAAGATTTTTTTCGTGAGCCAATGGGACCCCAAGATCGGAACAGACGGAACAGAAAATAGACATTAGCCTCGCGCAATCTTCAGCACCCTCTCTACCTGCCATTAGAAAGTCGTCTAGATATTGCACCACATCAAGGCTATTGACTTGTTGCTTAAGTACCCACTCTAAAAATATTGAAAATTTCTCGAATTTTGCGCAGCTCACTGAACATCTGAAAGGTAGACACTTATCCACAAATATCATTCCCTTAATTTTGAAGCCCAATAATTGAAAATCGGATTTGTGGACTGGCAACAACCTAAATGCATTTTTTATATCTAGACGTGCTACTACGGTTCCTGGACCCAACCTTCCGAGCATGTCTAATGCTTCGTCAAAAGATGAGTATTTCACGGAACAATACGTTTTATCTATATGATCATTGACACTATTTCCACGGGGATGGGATAAATGGTGAATTAATCTATAAGAAGCCCCTTCTTTGGCACCATGCCCACTGGGGATAACCTAAGGTTCCACAGAGGGGAGGTGGTGGTCAAATGGGCCTGCGACTCTACCCAATGAAATCTCCTTAACAACTAATTGAATCGCTTGATGATTTAACCAGCCATGGATTTAAGATTTTTACAATCAGTGACAACACGTGGTCCTTGATAACAAAGCTTAAACCCATAAGTAAAACCTTGCAACAATTCTAAAGCCACCGAACTGAGTGGGTAATTGGTCAATAATTTGCTCAACATTCACACCTTGACTGGGCTTGTTGCGATATTAGTGAGGTCTAAATGACTGGGCATGAGGGGCTCTACTAGTTGAGCTTGGTTGTGTGGATCTCTTGGGTTGCTGAGGTCGCCAAGTTGCTTGCATATCACCAGACCTAAAATTTAAACTGGTGCCTGAGGATGTTTTATGCCTGATGTAGGGGTGATTTTGTGAACATGATATGCATTCATGTTTATATTGGCACCGAGATTTGCTACATTGCCCCTTGTAATTAAAATCATAACACTTTAGGAGCAATGCCTGGCTGTAGGAAGACTGGATGGTTGTTGTACTGTACATGTACAGGAGCCATAGCTCTTGGTCAACAACAGCAAATGAAAGGGAAGGGTTAGCCTCCTTCTTCAACCTAAATTGAACATCATAGTTGCGCCATCCTAAGGTCTTAACTCTACTTGCCCCCAGCCTAATGGTATGGATATATTTAAATAGTTGGGCCCTATTCTCAGGATGTGCTGAAGCATATATTGACGCATAGATGAGGAAAGCATCAGTCCAAAACTGTATATCGGTTATGACCTTGGCTTTGGACTTAGAGACCAAAGTAAGGCTACCTTCTTTCATAGAAAAATATTTAGTGTCATCGTTGGGATCAAGCCCCTCAGAATTTTCAACCAACAGCCCCAAATTGATATATTCCCCATTTACAATTTTGTGTTTCACTCTATTTGGCACCATGTGCCCCAAATCATTGTCATAACTCTGCGTTTGAGCAAAATAGTTACTAGAAAATATCTCAGGTTCTGTACCTGTACTCGGCTCATCCACAGGCATGCTTGGCAGGAGGGGCTCTATTGGCATGCATTGAGACTGCCTGGATATGATGTCTGCCACGGCTTGCGACACCTGAAGCAATTGCTCGTTGGTAAATGGCGTTGTTGGGATCTGGGGTCCCGTGTTTGATGGTTCTCTTGCTAGTTGACTTGGGGCGGGAACTAAGGTAGCGTTGTCTGACCCATCAGTACCCTTAGGGCGCCTCCTCGACTTAACTGCGGGCGTGGGTTGTTGGTTCTTCTTCTTTGGCATCGTCAATTTTGCTCTTTGAGTAATGCAAATACAAAAACAAGAAACTTGAATTTGTTTGCAGACGACTGACGACTTTGTGTATGACGTCACATTTTTTTGCTGTGTGCGACTAATATCCCGAAAATCGTGACGTGGATGACTCTAAGAACCCGGGGTAGTGCCCTTGGGATGCCGGGAAATAGCACAGTAATAAAAAAAAAAATAAAAGCTCCGTATCACTTTGATAAATGGATTTAACCTCTAGTGGTTAAATCACATTATTGTAATTTTCGAACCAAAATTGGTTTATAAATTTAGTTTCATTACAACCCACGCGAAAGGGCGGTCTGTTCTGATATGGGTCTTCAAACTGTACATGCATTTCTGCGGAGCTCTGCATTCGTTACTGCGGGATTGATGTGAATGTATTTTTAAGAATATTTCCAAACATAATATAATACGTACTTCATTGAGGATTGAAATTATTGTTAATATTAGCCTACGAGTTGTATAATTAAAAAAAAATCAAGCTTATTAACTTGGAAACGTAATAAACATAGTTGTCAATTTGTACTGCGCTTGTTTCGGGTTCAATCTATTTCATTTATGATAATTACTTTATATACATTTATTCATTCCTGAAAATACGAAAAGGATGTGCAGTGTTTTAAGGATTTATGTATGGCTTACAGGAGTTATGAGATTGATCACTGTTCGTAATCTTCATCCTTTATTCAAGACTATTTTGACGGATTTACACAACTGGTAATGTAAGCAGCACTGCCGTCTTTAGTTTCTGCACGCGACAGGTTTATAAATACATAAGGCGGATTCCTGTCGGAGAAGAAAACCCCAGTGTCTTTAATACCAATGTCTGGTTGTTTATTTGGATTATTCTCAGAGATGAACCCGCATCACACAACAGACAGGAATAAAATGGCGAAATCTGGAGAAAATTTCGGGAAATGTATCACGAGGGATTTACCATTCCTAAGTCAAAAGCTGGTGTAACCAATGATAATCCGGTTATGACTAAATTGTATTTTGCAATGTGAATATTTTTTATTTTTTATAAAACTGTACTTACCGCAATATTTCATTACAGATTAACGTTTTAAATTTCCACGATCTATTTTCTCAATTTTGCTACTCAATTCATCTTGATTGTTTTGAAACAATCGAGATTATTTGAGTTTATATCAAATAGTTCGTATTAATTTTGATACACCCTGTAGGTCGGGTCTACGTGACTTCAGCGGCTAGATGGTACAAGTTAATTTGTATGCACTACGTCACACTCGGTACTCCCTGTGATCGAACCCATTCTTTACACTTTTCCCAACCGAAGCAGCAACGTTGTTCTTGTATTTGAGGCGGAAACCAAGCACGTGGCCGAAGTTTTTTCACCCCTTTTTGGATTTATTCCCTACACATAGCTTCTTGACATTTTTTCCTGCATTAGGAATGCCACCTAAAAAACGAGCGGCGACTTAGAGATCCCCGGCCAGGGGGTCGGAATGAAACGTCGTAACCGTCGGACAACAGCTCAACTCCGGGAATGAAGTCCAAATCGCACGGTCACACCTTGGACGGATCGACAAGCCCCGGCAGAGGGACAGCCACAACCCCCTGAAGAGGTCCCTCGATTCTCACTTGATAATACACCGGATAACCCGGGTGAGTCTTGCAATTTTTTGTTGGGCCAAGCGGCCTATTTACCCTTACCTTGTCAAATTACATCTGCATGTGATTATATCGGCAGTCATGTCCCGCTTAAACTCTAGCAAAAAATATGGGAGGGGGATTTATTGATCTGTCTGCCCTACTCAAATCGATTACGGAATTGGAGCAATTTGAGTCCCACGGGGATTTACAACTTGTCAATAGCAAGCTATGCGTAGTCAAGCGCCAACTTAACTCCTTTTTGAGCATAGAAAAGTGGACATCAGCCTTCATGATTTACATGAGCATCGTACTAACGGCCCAAGAAATGCTTAAGTACAAGCGAAATATTAGGCTTGCACTAATCGCTCAAAAAATTGGCAGAAGTATGACGAGCAATTCCGACTCCGTAAGGCCTCCAACCCTGCTATGTCTTGGGGGGAAATTCACAGCGAATTCTGGTTGATGTAAATAAACAACCAATCAAATTTCTCTTGTAATCCCTAGAAGGTGTCAAGCGGTCTGTAGGCGTCAACAAATATATCGGACTTCCCATATCGTACCAATTCTTTGTTAAAATCAGTCATGCTTTAACATCAGTATGTCGCTCGCCTTTTTGAATCGTGTCTTTTTTCCACCAGACTTTTCATTGGCATTTTACAGTTTGCTCTGGGTCAGTGAAGTTTTGTCATTGATGATTGCACACGTTTCTCAAAACCAGCTAGGTCAAGTGTCAGTATTTTTACATAGATCCAAGACCAATCAAACCGGCAAACCCCCTAGTTTGTCAAATTATCAGACTTCCGGACACCAATTTCTGTCCAACACTACCAATTAAGACATATGTACAGCTCCCCCCCCCATATACTAATATATTCCTCGTTTCATGCGGATGACACTCCTATGACACGTTTTCAGTACCTAGAAGATATTGGCATTTTGCCCCTCTTGATGCTGGTCCCAAAATCAAAAAAGAAAAGAAAAAGTGCATGATAAATATCCATGGCTTACCAGGTAAGAGGTTTGTACATTGGACACGACCATGTCATCAAGGCTACTGAGATTGAGTGGACATTCCGAACAGATGGCACTCATCTGTCGGTCCTGGGAAATCAATTATTTCTCAACAATATTCAAGCGGCCTTGGAATAATTTTTTCAAACGTCAAGGTGTTTCTTACCCGCCGCACAAGTAATTTAATATTTCGTGCTTACTGCTGCTGTCAATTGTGTGTTTACTGTAATTTCTGTGCAACTCTCGGTTCAAGTACTGTGGTTTGGTCAATAGACTTATTCTTATCCATGTAACTCTTTATTGTATTTTCGGTTCAGGTGAGCTTTTCTGATCACATTTTGTCCGGCGTCCGTCTGTCTGTCTGTCCGTCTGTAAACTTTTCACATTTTCATCTTCTTCTCATGAACCACTGGGCCAATTTCAACCAAACATGACCAAAAGCATCCTTGGGTGAAGGGCTTTCAAGTTTGTTCAAATGAAGGGCCATGTCCCTTTCAAAGGGGAGATAATCACAAAAATGCAAAAATAGGGTGGGATCATTTAAAAATCTTCTTCTCAAGAACCACTGGGCCAGAAGAGCTGAAATTTACCTGAAAGCTTCCTGACATATTGCAAATTTAAGTTTGTTCAAATCATGGCCCCCGGTGGTAGGATGGGGCCACAAGGGGGGATCAAAGTTTTACATACAAATATATAGGGAAAAACTTTAAAAATCTTCTCAAGAACCACTAAGCCAGAAAAGCTGAGATTTACATGAAAGCTTCCTGACATAATGCAGATTCAAGTTTGTTCAAATCATGGGCTCCGGAGGTTGGATGTGGCCACAATAGGGGATCAAAGTTTTACATACAAATATATGGGAAAAATCTTTAAAAATCTTCTTCTCAAGAACCACTGAGCCAGAAAAGCTGATTTTTACATGAAAACTTTCTGACATAGTGCAGATTCAAGTTTGTTCAAATCATGGCCCCCGGGGATAAGATGGGGCCCCAAGGGGGGATCAAAGTTTTACACACAAATATATAGGGAAAAACCTTTAAAATCTTCTCAAGAACCACTGAGCCAGAAAAGCTGATTTTTACATGAAAACTTTCTGATATAGTGCAGATTCAAGTTTGTTCAAATCATGGCCCCGGGGGTAGGATGGGGCCACAAGGGGGGTCAAAGTTTTACACACAAATATAAAGGGAAAAACTTTAAAAATCTTCTTTTCAAGAACCACTAAGCCAGAAAAGCTGAGATTTACATGGTCAAAGTTTTACATACAAATATAGGAAAAATCTTTAGAAATCTTCTTCTCAAGAACCATTGGGCCAAAGAAGTTGACATTTACATGAAAGCTTTCTGACATAGTGT
Source organism: Ostrea edulis (assembly GCF_947568905.1). Classification (NCBI taxonomy): domain Eukaryota; kingdom Metazoa; phylum Mollusca; class Bivalvia; order Ostreida; family Ostreidae; genus Ostrea; species Ostrea edulis. The sequence goes on along the minus strand of NC_079169.1, from coordinate 304,147 downwards.
AGATTCAAGTTTGCAAAGGGTAGTTTGGGCCATAATAGGGACTAAGGTTTTACATGCAAATATATATGGAAAGTCTTCAGATATGGGCCAAGGTGACTCAGGTGAGCGATGTGGCCCATGGGCCTCTTGTTTTTTAATCCTACAAGGATTTTGTGGAGGACATTGTTCCAATGTCTATGGCCGAACTGGGGAGTTGGTAATGGTACATGTATGTGATGACTGTTTCTGCTATAAAACCTGGTTGTTTCCCCACCTGCTTCTAAAGCAGGGTGCAATGTACAGTACTAAAAGTCGTAGAAGTTAAAACAAGTAAACTAATAGTGGGGCCACCACTGGGGATGGTTGGGGCGACATCCACCTCACTTCAGTCTGATGCATGTTAGGGGCTTATGTCCAACATGATAATGTACATGTACATACCAGGTAGCACTGCAGGAGACAGGGTGTGAAGGGCTGGTCTCGCTTACCTCTATAGAACTACATGATAACTATATTACGTCTGTTCTAACGACTGAGAATTCTGACAGAAAATGAAAGTAAATATGAGAAATAAATTTATTTTTGAAAAAAACAGGAGTGTATGAAATGCAACCCTGATGGATTCCCCCCCCCTCCCCCTCCTTTTTCTAAGTATTTACATTACCATGCAACTGTTTTCTACGAAAGCCCATTAAGCTCATTTCCGTAGCTCAAAAAATTATTACGCGTTATTACGTGTAACTTTCGGGAAGTAACGCGAAAGTTTCGCGTTTATTCGCGAAAGTTTCGCGTTATAACGCGAAGCATTCTATATAAATATAGTTTTGTAAATAAGGTACAGGTGACTAGGACAATGAACGAAGATTTTGAATTTTATGCATTTTTAAGTGACGTTTTCTCTGAGGAAATAAAACAGAAAATGTCCGCCTATCTCCCTACTGATATGATTTTGTCTAGGCATTTTCCAAGAGACTAAAGCATGGATGTTTTGTTGTAGAAAATTTGCATCCTTTAATACACCCAATCTAATTAAAATTAGATGTTAGATACTCGTGAGCGGATCTAACATCTAATTTTAATTAGATTGTTATTACACCACGATTATTGATAAATATTAAGGTCAAAGGGATTTAGTGTATTCTGTAACTTGTATTCAGATGAAACATGAATAATTAAATCATGTCTTTCTGGTCTTCGGCTATACCATTTTTTCCAAATATACCCCAATATCGATGAGCCCCGCGGGAGGGGGGTGGGGTGGGTTATTAGTCCCGTTAAGACAATTCTAGTTTTCACAGCTTGTACTATAAATTTTCCCAAGTTATTGAGTTCTTTATTATTATTCACATTAAGAAGCTTAATTGATTTCAAGCTTTGATATATTTCTTTCTCAAATCAACATAGAATGGACATTGCAGGATAAAATGAAACTCATCTTCTACATCATTATGGTCACATGATTTACAAAACTTCGTTCTGTTATGTTGAACTTTTTCAATTGTAAAAGAATGTGAATTCAATGATAATTTTCCCCCATTTTAAAAGTTGATTGGTCTTCTAAGATATGATTTTGTAAACAAAAGTTATGTATTAAATGTTGATACAGAACACTCTTTGGTGAATTTAAAAGAGACGGCATTAGATATATCCAATATTCTAAATTCGCTAAGTTGACTCACACACGACTCTTCAAAAAATATTATAAACCAATGCTTGACAATTCGTCTTTTACATTAATAATCCAGCTGTCATTGATTGCAATTATATTTTCGTAACATTCTTTCAAAATACAGTTATTCACGGGTTTGATTTTCAACCAGAATTTAAAAATTCTCAATTTTTGTCCACAGAGTTATTGTGTTGCATAATAGTTTTAGATAGTAGACATGTTTCTGACAGTTGCGTTTTGTTGTTATTTTTAATTTGTTCTATTTACTTTGATCCGGTAAATTAGAATTTCTTTTTTTTTTTTACAAAATCGACATATTACAAAAATCCCCAGATCAATTTAACAGATATGGATTTAGTGCTATGAAAGTGTACAATGTCCTATGACTGACGAATGGCAAGTGTAATATTGTACGTGTACTGAATAACGTTGGTAATCTTTAAATAAAAAGATAGAATATCCATTAACCAGTCTACAGCTACATGTAATCACGATTATGATATCGTATACACAAATATTTTATAATCATAATTATGGCATATTTAAAGACTGATTTTCCTTTACCTGTTAATATGCGTTAATATCATGTTTGTAGTTTCAGTTCAGATTTTTCCTAAAATTACCCCCCCCCCTTTACAAAAATTAAAATAAAAGGGGAAGTTGAACTTGTCAGGAAATAATATAAGACGGTAAATTTTATGAATTTTAATTGTTTAAATCATTTTTTTTAAATTCGTGATTATTTATCATTTGGTATATTTAGCATCTCAGTAAATTGCATGTCTGTTTTCATCTGACGTCGTGCACCGTTCATCAATCGTAAACTTTTGAACATTATCAGCTTCTTTTCTGGAACGGTTGAATAAATGTCAACGAAGTTTTTTTTAGATAGCATCTCTGAGTACTGGGGAACACGAATTGTGAATTTCATGGTTTATGCTCATGTACGCATGGTTATAATACCAAATCTGTGAAGTATATGATCCCTGGATTCAGATCCAAGGGTGGCAGTAAGTTGATAAAATATTGAAAATGCATTATACTTTTGGAAAAAACCCCACAGCAAGACGTGTTTGTGAAACACCGATCCTCCGGTATGGCAGCAAAATAATTATGGTACCAAACGAAAGGTCTTGTCAAAAGGAATACATATATGAAATATGAAAGCCCTATCACCATCCATTCAAAAGTTATGACTAAAGTTAAAGTTTTTGCAAACAGACAGACAGACAGATGGACAGACCAAAAACTATATGCCCTCGAATCTCCGATTACAGGGTCATAAAAACCTTCTGTACTCCTGGATATCTAGCAGACAAATAGTTTGCATGAATACAATGAGTACTTAGTCCTTTACCAAAATTATAAAATTCATGGCTTCTGGGTCCAAGTTTCAGGCTACAGGGTGGTCATATATTGAAATTGTAGAACACCTTTGAAAATATTTTTCTTTTCCTCTGGACATCTCCCAGTCAAACTGTTTGTATGATTATTATAGGCAGCTAGCCCTTTACCCAGATTTTGAATCCATGTCCCCCTCGGATCAGCATCCAGGCCCCAGGTAAGAGCTTGGTCGGTCATACATTGACAATGTTTCATACAGTATACCTTTGAAAATTTTAGTTATATTCATGAACATTTAGGCCAAGTAAGCAGACTTTATACCGAGTTGCAGTACAAATATGATTGCTTCACAAATATGATAATAAAGATAGAATCCTCACCAATTTGTGAAATGCATGGCACTAAATTCAGAGTTCCATTTCCAGGTCGAACTAAGTTGGTCTTATCAAGAAAAGGTCATGACTCTCAGGTGACCGTGACACCCCATGGGCCTTTTATCTAAATATATAATACACGTAAAAAGAGTCCACTGTTATAAAACCTCCTCATTTCATTTTCCCTACAGACCAGTGTTTTACTCGACCGTTAATATCACATAATTTAATGTTTCTTCGATGTGTAGTGAAATTGCGCAGGTTTACTTTGGTAATCATATTCATTATGACATTGCATCCTGACCCTGTATAGAAATTGTTGAAATCAGAAATAAGTTCTATTAAAGACTTTTCCCCTAAGATGAATGTATAGCTTTTTTGCTTCCTCGGAATCTCTCGGAGATTCATATCTATCTTCCTCCATAAGCAATAGGCGTAGATCTCGAACAGTCTCGTCACAAGAAAACTCAGCTTTTGGCGTAGTTTCTTCCGAGCAGGTAGTGATTTCTGTTTCATCTGCGTAACAAAGGCACTGTTGTTTGTTATATAGTTCTGGAAGCGAGTAGAGCATAATTGGTCTGTTCCCACCATGCATGTCTTTTCCACCAGAGATAGTATGAGTGTTCCAGATTTCCACCAAGTTATCCAAATCTTTCTATAAAAATGAAAATTAAGGTAGAATATGTGTTTAATGTTCATACTATTTACATCGGGTTACAGCTATTCTAATTGAAAAATCCTTAGAAGAAAGAAAGAAATAGAGAGAAAGACATACGGACAAGTTTTGTTCCTTCAAAGTACATATTATTGCTCGATAGCTAAAGCCGCTCGCGTACTTGGAATTTCAATATTCAAACAATCTGCATATTGATCATAAAAATATTTGTGGTTCCTTAAATACTTACCTGAATGATATCCATAAAACAGAACTGTACTAAATTTTTGTCCAAGAAAGTTCCGCAGAAGGTAGTTTCTCCAATGCAATTGGCCATATCTGCGAATAAAGCCATCCAGAACTGCCCAACTTCCTTTCTTAGAATTCCCCAAAACCATTCTATTCTTTGATTGTGCGTGCTTTTCCCATATATAAAACTTTTTTCACCAGACTGAGCGTCGATATGATTGTGTCTTAGAAACTTCTGCATTTGCTCGATGTAAACATTTTCCGTCCCCATGTCAGCCCTTATCCTTAGGGGACATCCCCTCCGGCGTTGCACGGCTTTTATATAGTAATCAGCTATAACTTTTGGATCGCTGTTGGTTGAGTTGGCCTCCAACCAAATCACATTTCTTGAAAATCCATCAATACATCCATTTATAGCTATTCCGTATGGCTTCATTTTATCATATGAGTCAATATGCCATACGTTATCAGGACCATTGCTGACATATTGCCGTCTATGTAGTCTTCTTCTCTTCCGTTTCAATATCCCATCTGGGTCTAAAATTTTCATGAGATGATACACTGTGTCTCGAGAAACTGTTAATCAAGAGAGTTTACACTTGTTGTGCATCCATTTGTAGCCATGAAGCTGTCCCGAATTCTGCAGTTCATTCAAAATAAACAAAGCAACATCGCAGACATCAGAATATTTTTTTCTTCTCGTTAGTCGTAATCTTTTCAGCGTTCTTTTCAATGTCGAGTTACTAATAATGACTTGATGCACAATTGCAAGAAAGTTTAAAATTTCAGCATATGATAGTTCAAGTTCAAAGTACAGCTGGACAAGTCTTTCATTATTCTTCATTGCAATGAACAAATTATATCATGCTACCTCCATAATAGTGAGGCATTTAATCGGTAAATTGGGGTTTACACCAACGTTGGCGTTTATAAGCAAAATTTACGCGTTATAACGCGAAAGTTACACGTTAATTCGCGAAAGTTTTGCGTTATAACGCGAAAGTTACGCGTTTATTCGCGAAAGTTTCGCGTTATAACGCGAAAGTTACGCGTTTATTCGCGAAAGTTACGCGTTTATTCGCGAAAGTTTCTATTAGGCAGTATATTTGTTATTTCGATTTCATATTTATTTCAAACATACATGTAAGTATCAGGAATCACTGGTTAGTGTGTTGGTGTTTTGAGATTGACTACAACGAAAAACGCAAAGTGATGTCACAACCTCCTTAAGGCTGTCAATGGACGTAAAAGCTCCGGTACGATGAAGTAAATGGCAGAATACGACAAATAAAACGGATGCCATGGAATTAAGACGAAAAACATTAAGTAGAACTACATTAGCCTGACGAGATAGTCGCAGAAATTCCGTCGATAAAGTTGTTTTATACCCCGTGGATCGGTCTGGAAGCAGGTAGCCAGCCCCCTGTTTGTTTATATAATTTGTTGCACACCTTTACATATACCCTATTAGTATCTCACAAGTGGTCATCTCTAAAGCTTACAGGTATATACCCTATTAGTATCTCACAAGTGGTCATCTCTAAAGCTTACAGGTATATACCCTATTAGTATCTCACAAGTGGTCATCTCTAAAGCTTACTGGTATATACCCTATTAGTATCTCACAAGTGATCATTTCTAAAGCTTACAGGTTGAAACTAACTATTCATAACGACTTGTGAGGGTGATAGATGGGGAAATAACATATTTTGGATAATTTATTGGTTCTGTATAAAAATAATTTCTTTCTAGAAAGCGGGGAGGGGGTACATGTATACATGTACATAAGATCTATACAAACTATCCACAATCCAGGTGACTGTGTAAAATACTATAGGTATAGTTGATATCATAGGGTGATCAGGATTTTGTAAAATCAAAAGAAGGCTTATTACATGATGAACAAGGGCAGCATAGATTACAGAGAAAACGTGAAGTCATCCTCATTTTATATATAGAATTATTCATGTACATATTTTAAAATCGTATTTAACTTACTGTATAAAAGCAAGCACTTGTGGGTACCACCCATTTCCCCGGATTTTCCATTTTCTGACACCCCGCCGATTGTGACAGTATGTTGATTCACAAATGGAAAAAAAATGTGAAAATGAAGAAAAATACTAAAAAAAGAAATAACCTTTCAAATTCTTTTACTATTTCCATGGTAGGCATCTATAGAAACATATTTAAGCTAACCAATTGATAAGAGATCATCATTCCTCTGAAAACAACATTGAAAATATAAGTTCACAATTGTGATTATTCCAGTGAAACTCCCTTTTCTGTTCGTCAGCTGTTGTATTTGCTCTCTTTCCTTTTTTGTCAAATTTGATCGCCATTTGATAACTTATGATAATAGAGAGGGATTGGTATAAGTGCACATACACTTGTTTTATAATATCAATAATTCAAACGATATGTATTTAAGAGAGAGAGGAATTCTTTCCATTTTCTGTCCATACAATGTAGTAGGTGCTGGCATAATGCCGCAATTACAAGATTATTGTGAAACACTTTGTACACTTTTATACAAACAATCAATTTATGGGGCAGAATATTTTAAGAGCATATTTTACCGCTTGTAAAGAAATTCCCAATTTTGATTTTGATCAAATTAATGTATTTGCCCGATTTAAGAAAGAAAAATATCTTAGCAACATATACATGTACACTGTGCATGTATTCATTGGGCCATCATTAAAAATATTTTTGTTTGATGTACTCCGACTCACATTTTTCAAGGTGGGTCGGTAGGTAGGTGTTTTTGTTTGTTTTTTAATGTTATGAAATGATTTAATATTTAGTTTTAAAGTAAGGAGAATTTTCTATTTTTCAAGGGAATCAAAACAAAAAAAATGAAATTTAAAATTGATGAAAAAAATGATCGGGTAGGAGCAAATTTGACGGGTCGGTCGGAGTACATCAAACAAATTAAATTTTATTTTTGGCCTTGTATAAAATGAAAAAAGTGATGAGGACTGTGAACGTTGTTTTGTATTAAACGTTCGTTCAAAGTATGTTCTGGTACAATTAAATTTACTGGTGTGATACTATAATACTAAGCAAACATATTTAGACCCTAACTTTTAATCATAGCGTTATTACAATTAACTTTCAAGACCAATATATAATGTAGATATTTCTTCGTTGGTCTAGTAAATTGAGAAAAATTAAGGTTATATAAAAATTAATGATCATCACAATATTGTTTTGTAATTATTTGAAAAGCATCAAAATTATATAGATCTAAATCTTCTTTTTTTATTATTATTATCGAGTGACATATTGACTATATCCGCGTACACTTGTGTATCGTTTTAATCTAGGATCAGGACACCTCAAATACCTATTTTTATTTCATATAAAGAAGGCGTTATTGTTACATAATATCGTACAACATATATAGATATTCATAAAGTACAGTGGATGCGAGAAGGGCATCATGAATTGAATACATTTATAATACCAGTTATAGGCCTAATTAAGAAAGTGTTTGAGAAAAGGAAATGTACTTTCACATGTTTAAGAAGTATGATACAAGTAGATTGAAAATTATAAACAGTTTTAAAACAAGATACATTATGTAAAAATCGAGGTGGGATTAATTCGATTTAACATTTCTTTAGAATGTGAGATATATTAAGATTATACATTTAGATTTGATTGAGATAATGAGATATGTTTCTGAGATTTCATCGGGCAAATAAGAATACCATTGGAATCGCTTGAGAACATTGGAATGCTGCATTCATGGGGCATATATGTCAGAATTGTTTTCTGTTTTTTTTAAGAACATTATTGAGGTTGTCGAGAAATACAATTATATTTGATTGAGATATGAAACCTGTTTCTAACATTTCATCAGATGAATGAGAATTCTTTTGGAATAACTTGAGAACACTCATGAGATTATTGAGAAATACACTTAGAATATTGTTTTGTTACTTTGTCCTTATAGCTGGTACTATCATTACACTTATAGCTGGTACTATCATTACACTGATTGGGTTTTGATTTTCTGCGAGTGGGTTAGTGTTGTGATGAGGAAAACCTAAGTATTATTCTTCTTAAGTGTAATTTAATGTAAAGATGTATTTTTCACATATTAAAACGAGTTTGTAATTTATTCCAACAAACGTGTCATGCATACTATGTACAGTGTATATCGATCACTGCAAAATGCGGCCATTTCATTAATTTAAAAATCCCATTACATTACCTGACCCCACCTCTGGTATGTCCAGGGGTCCGTGTTTGCCCAACTCTCTATTTTGTATTGCCTTATAAGAGTTATGAGATTGATCACTGTTCGTTATCTTCACCTTTCATTATAAGTCATTCTTACAATAAAGGATCGAATTAAATCGAACAATAAGATGAATTGCTATAAAATATTTTCATTCTACCATTTCATGAAAAATATTTCACAAGGAAAGAAATCCCCGTCTTGAATATTAAAATAGTATGAATTTATAATTACTTAGAAAGGTGTTCCAATATCTTATTCTTTCCTTTACTCAGCAATTAGAGCAAATAAATGAAAATTTTGTTTTCATATGCTAGTAGTACTATTGTAACTTGTATATCCATACAGCATCATTACAAACCAAGCCTACAGCTTCTCAGTACTTTGATTATATGAAAGAAACGTTTCTGAACATCCTTTATATGTTACATGTACAATGGGCCTATAACGTTCGAGAGAGTGGCATTTCTTGGACCTAGTACAGTTCCACAAAACCATATATTTACTATGGTAAATTGACAAGCATGATACATATATCAATCAATGTGTAATATTTATAGATTTGAATAAGCTTGCTTTACATTTTTAGACAAACACCATAGTGAAATTATCATTGTTTTAATGAGATAATCCAGTTCTTATCTGCTTTCAAATTTACGTCCATTATAATTTTCATATGGCTAAAGTATATTCACCGAAACTTTGATTTCATGATTTTTAGTCTGCATTGAAATTGACTAAAATTAAACTACGGGAACTTTCAACTGTATACAGCCAATCAAATTTCGTGTTACAAGTGAAATTAAATTATTGACGTGTGGAACCTGTGGAAAAAACCATATAGGACAAATCTGTACCATATTATCCGATCCTTCCTCCATAAAATAAAAATGTCCAGTTTTTTATAGAATGGACATACCGGGTATATCTTTATACGATGGAACTTCGTGAGTTACCTCGATATTAAACAACATGAAAATGTCAAGGAAGCACAAAGTATGTACGCCACAACAATGATTTCATTAAAAATTTCAGAACAGATAATTTCTACATTCGTAATTTAGTACACAAGTGTATAGTGCACGTATAAACTGTACGTATAAAATGTACGCATAATATGTATGTATAAAATGTACGTATAAAATGTACTTATAAACATACTACAATGACATAACAGAATGCACCTTTTCCTCTTGTTTTTTCCCACTTTATTTTAAATCGCAGCTCACAGGAAATAAGTGCACATCTCTTTTCTGTAAATACAGTACACGACACGAGTTTTATACACCCCACCGTGGAAAGACCACGGTGGAAAATCCACGGAGATACACCGTGTCCTCCGTGTTCCACGGTGTGTGTTATTTGCGAATACACACAGCTGCTAAAAGCTTTGTTCTAGCCACGGGCCTTGTGGGAGATGTGAAAATGTGCCGCAGGCCAAATAATCAAGATAAGGGTGGAATTTTAAGAAAAGAAAAAAATGTCATTATTTTCCCTCCTGATACTTATATTGTTTTTCAGCATTTTGAGCCAATTCTAACGATACCAAACACTATATATTATGTTTTTAAGAAAACCTGGTTTTGAATTTTTTTCTTTAATAGTTTTCTTTCTTCATTAAAATATTCTTAAATTCTATGTTTAAATAATGCGTACTTGCAGGCAATTCCTGTTTTGAATGCGAATTAGTATATTCAATAAATGAAAAACATACATGTACAACATGTGATAGGGATATTTAATAATTACCGATGTGCTCTCTCTCTCTCTCTCTCTGACAAATGCGCTGTTTAACATAATTATTTCCATCATATTGTGTTAATATGCATCTTGACAAATATAACTTGATCCAATATAGAAATTAGAGCATTGTCGATGATTAACAAATTGGAATTAATTTATTACGTAATTAATAGAAGTAAAAATACAAACCATCGAATGATTTATTTTTAAAATCCCGAGTTAATTGCATTTGACCGAGACTTATGTTCGATGTACTTTGATAAGAGGTTTTCATTAAAAAAAATGTTCATCGGGAGTGTCTGGATAATTCAATGATTTTTGTATAATAAGTATATACCATGCAAATTCCTAGGGTCTTTGTCACAGTGTAACTAAATTACGGTTAGCTAGTTTGGGTTTTGACTTCTTATGAAAAATGTGAAATATATTGGGTCGGCGCGATATCAGATCTAGTCTAAGATCACGGGTATCTTGCGCCGACCCAATATATTTCACACTTTCCGCAAGCTCTTCTGTTGATTTCAAATACACGGATTAGCTGACCCCCATTGTTCTACTGAGGCGAAAACCCCTTCGAATTTGCATGGAATGTACAAGTTATACACAGGTCATTGTTATAGTCATACATCATAGTACCGCAAACCCGACAAACATTTTTTTTTTTATTTTGAATAAGTTATTGAATGACGAAGTATGACCAAACTGCAGATTAAACTTTATAGAGCCCCGTGTTAACATTACTTATATTTTTCAATGTATCAGTAGGGGTATGTTGCCGGTTAAGTTGTGTAAATTTCTTGACAAGCAATAAAATAACAACAAAAATGGTGCTTAAATTGTCCGATTACGAAAACCTTAAATTGGGAGTGTGTGTGTGTGTGTGTGTGTGGGGGGGGGGGGGGGGGGTGTTAGTTGACTGAAACTGTCTCAATTCCCCCTTCCGACTTCAATTTCTTAAATCGTGCAGTGGGTAGGTCGCTACAAACTACAAGGCTAAATCCTTAACTTTCAAGTTTTCAAATTACACCCTCTCCGATTCTACGTGCTTGTAATCAATATTTAAGGATGTAAATCTGCAACTACATGTAGTTCATGAAAAAGACTAATATCAACATAAACAGAAATGACTTACCAATTATTTGCTGTTATTCATATACGCTATCGATTATTAAAATCTTTAATTTAATCTTTAGATGTATTAGATAATGAAAGCAACACACACACACACACACACACACACAGAGAGAGAGAGAGAGAGAGAGAGAGAGAGAGAGAGAGCGCGGGCATTGGCAATCATTGATTATAATATTTATGATTGTATGCAGATACGGGAAGTTTAATACGTTCAATATAAATCTTGAAAGTACAATTTCTTTCTGATTAATTATCCATTCCCTTTCATTCTGATATTGTTTTTTATTTCCCATTTTGTTTTCTTTACATGTTAAATTTTTCGGCTGGTCCGGGTTAGGACTAATGAATGAGACCCCCCCCCCCCCCCCCCCCTTCCAAAACGATGTTACGTGCTTAGCTGTCTATCTCCCTCTCAGTCAAAAATAAAATAAATACATGTTTTTTTTTACTGCAACATCATTGGATTTACTGGATAATTCTTCGATTTCACCTTCATAATACATGTTAATGCAAGCGGACTATCTAGGCTCCCCCCCCCCCCCCCCCCCCCCAATCTTCGCTAGCCGAGATTATTCGTCCACGAAGGCACAGTTGACTCAAAACCCATTGCTAGCGGAGATTAGATGAATTTTACCCCCGTATTATGTTATAACTGACCAAAACCTAGTACGTTTGTTTTACAACTTTCATTCAGAAGACCCGCAAGTTATTGAGTTACTAAATAAACGAGAAAAGGTCTGCATTTTTATTTTAATGGTTGTCAACTCACAGGCACTCGACGTTTTAAATATCTATAATAACTCACAGGCACTCGACGTTTTAAATATCTATATTAAAAAAAAAATGTCTTCCTGTAAACATAATATTGACAAGGTCAATATTATGTTTACAGGAAGACAAATTTTTTTATTATAGATATTTAAAACGTCGAGTGCCTGTGTGTCAACTCTATACTTTGTGATATTTCAAGACTTCATGGATTGTACTCAACTCAATTTATTGGATCTCATCACCATTATGCAATGGTATACAAAAATATAAAGACAAAAAGCTGTTATATATACATTTAGTAAATAATACATGCGTGAAATAAAGTATTTTTCAAGTTAGAAAAAAACCCTTAAAAAACCGTGTTATTATTAATGTGAAGTATGGGCATTCTAGGTAGGGGAGCACATCTTATTTTATTATTTTCTTAATGAAAGTACGGAGTTTTCTAAAGGTTTGTTTAAAAGTAAAGATATTCTTAATTTTTATTTGTTTAGGTGATAAAAATTTTATTCTTTGCTCACATTGCTTCACAGTTGAGTACATAATGAAATTCATCTCCAATGTAAACATGTACATGTATATAGCTGACCTTAATCACATATTCCTAATTACAATGAAAACTTTACGTAAAAATAAACCATTGCTTATGGTACATATTTCTTTGAACTGCTATTTATCAAATTGAAATTACTGGCATGTGATTGTCGTTGTTCACGACCCTTCTTTTATTTAGTGAAATTGTGCTGCACGTGCCGTGAAACAATATACCGACGAGTGGTAGGAATAACACAGGTGTTTATTTACAGGATGTCGAGAATTTGGGCGTTTCATAAAAAGGTGTGAACGTCTGCAGGGAAGTCTACAATCGGATATGTACCGAAAACACCAACGTATCATTAAACAACAATTACAAGAATTGAATGATTGATAGCTAATTTCTAAATAAGTAATGGGGTGGGGGCTTGCTTGCTGGCTAAGCGAAAAGGTCTTTGGGGTGAATCATTTCGGAAATTATTTCTTTGTTTTATCACACGGAGGTACACGGTGGCATCGACGGAGGTACAGGTGACATCCACGGAGATCCTCCGTGGACTTCAATGTCTAGCTCGCGCGGAAAAATAGGACTTCAAAGGTGCCGACAATTTTAAAGGTCCACCGTGTTTGGGGCAAATTTGTTCCACCGCGTTGCGTGGAACACGCATAAAACTCGTGTCGTGTACTGTAGCTACATTTTCATTCCCATAGTATGAATATAACATTTCTGAATAGATCCTTATCATGAGTTCATGAAAATAAGGAGTATGTATATGAGTGATTGAATAACAATCATTACATCTATAACAATTTCTACAGCGATTTCCGCCGGGCAGGAAGTCTGAATACTTTACTGTACAACAAACCGCACTCCTGACGAAATCTGTCATCCACAAAACAATACACTAACGGATTTGTCACATTACTGAGGAAGTACCCACGCAGGAGAACGGAAGTGAACATTCCGAGACTGCGAGCCAAATTTTGATATGCCGAAGGACGCACAGCCCGTATGACAAGAATGATGAGATTCGGTAGGTATCCGACATACGACACGGCTGTGGCGATCAAAAACATCAACGTGATCCTCCGAGTTCGATCTAATCTTTTTTTGCCTTTGATCATAGGTAAAGTTGTAGGTCTGCCAGGTGGGTGCAACATGACTTTGTTTTTGTCAGAATATACGCTAGATTCCTCGTCATGGATATGCTGACAACTGCTCCCTTCCGACTTTTCAGCCATCATTTTCATCCGCACAGACGTGACACTCATTTTGTTATCGCTGCTAACAGAGTTTCCACTTATAGTTTTTTGGACATTTTTTAGCTGCGCGGATTGTCGGAATGTCATTTGTTTGTACAGACTTTTGCCGACAAAAGAGTAAGCCACGATACAAATTATGAATATGATTGTAGTCATCAGTAACAGTAAGATAGAATATATCCGGAAAAAGGATTGTTGTCCCTTGCTGAGTCCCGTAGTACAATCTGTGCCAGACAATCCCTGAATGTCCGTTAGTTTTTCTGCTGCGTCATACAGATAAAAAGAAGGAGTTGCCACCAGAAAAGACACACCCACAGTAACCATGCACGAGACTGCTGCTTCTTTCTCGGAAATCTGTCTTCCGAAAGGACAGCAGGCTTTGCGATATCTCTCAATGGCAATTACACCCAGCATAAGACCCGATGCTATGCTGACCACGTGATTTACGAATCGGAAACACTTGCAGGCAGCACCGGAGTCAAACGTGTAGCCATGACGAATATCCACGATTTCAAACGGCGCACTGACGGTACAAGCCACGAAGTCAATGGCGGCTAACCAGACAACAAAAGTCCGGTGATTAGAAGGTTTATATCTCACGTGGTACACTATAAAAGCGTGTCCATTCCCTATAGTTCCGACAAAACACAGAAGGATAAGATAAACCACCACAGCGATATCGTCTTGGAGAAATTCCTGAAATTCATATTGTTCAATGGTCAACACAGATCTCGTCGTGTTGCTCAAAGAGTGATTCATTGTAGGCTCCATCCTCGCATATTTCGTAGTCAACTCTGACGAGGTGGTGACTCTGTAGAGCTAAATAGTGAATGAAATGATTTCATTTTCCGGCAATCCTCAATTGCAGGAAATCCACTTGGTACTTTGATATCCACATACTTACGTAAAGGTCCTTCACAATACAGCTATTGCTCTATAGGCCTGAACCCCCTCGTATATACTTGACAAGGAAAGTATATGTACATTTAATTTCCGAGCCTATTTGTAAACATTATATATACAGTAGCAAGGTACAATGTGTTGACTGTGCGTTTACATTCACAGAATACTTCACCGTATGTGTAAAATGCATGTTTTGATTTATTTTTGAACGATTGCATAATTAGGCCTTGAAGTAATCCACGGAAACGGGGGAAAAAAAAAGATAGAGCTTCAACAAAAGGCAAAAACAATTTAGTGAAAAAAAACACGAAAAAAGAACCCCACAAGAAACACAGCCACGTAAAGTATGTATTGGGAAGTTGACAAAATACGGACTGTCACTGATGCGCAGAAATGAAAAAAAATAGTACAAATCACAAATTTATTTTGCACGGATGATGAAAATTTCCGTGCATTTTCTTAATATAATCTATTAATTTGTAACTTCAAACATACTTTATTTTTTTTTTATACATAAAGTCGGTATCTAATATGTACATTGAACGGTGTGACCGTTGAGACAAGCGGAAATACTTGACTAGTATTCGTAACCCAGATGAGGCTGAGGAGGTGAACTTTCGTCTCATTCTGATTTAAGAAATGAAACTAAGTTTTATTTCTTATCATTTAATTATGTTTTTAAGATAGAAAAACAAATAGTTTCTCCCATCAAAAAGCTTGAATTAACGTTTTTGAAATGGTGCGTAGTAATACATATAAGAATGAAAACAACAACAAGACGGCGCGGCATGGCTGTGCGTTCAGGTCAGGAACAGTTACTGTGCAGATTTAAATCGATTATACGCCAAATTAAAGGTGCAATGGTTAAAAGCTGAATTAAATATAAAGGAAGATAACAAGTGGTGACTGGATTTATGCTGCATTTCGTTGGAGGAGACGTTGAACACTGGTTGTGTCGTTGGAAAGATGGAATGCAACTCAACTCCATTTCAATATGGAGTAAAAAGTTCAACACCATTTCATCTACATGTAAAGCTCACTCGTTGACTGAGCCTCATATAATGCAGTTCAATTTCATTAATATTTACCAGATCAGAAGTCGCCACTTGCTCCGTCATGTTATCGATCTCGTGAAGCAGACGATTGATACCCGGAACTCTTGTAATATGTCTACTTCTACCAATAAGTGGTCTACGTCATCAAGTTGACTATTCTGCCACGTCATCGTCTATGTATGTTGTTTCTTTAAATTAATTTGTATTTTATTCATATCTTTAGTGGTGCTTATTTTTGATAGCAATGAAAAACAAAAATCAAATGAATGCATGTCGTTATATATAATGTTTGTGTAGAAAATCCCGTTCTATAAATAGCGCTAAAATAAGAACGGGGAAGACGCATGTCAGAGAAAAGTAGTCCCGCGTGGTTAGTGCAGATGAACTCCGAACGAAATTTTGACAGAGAAATCAAACGAATTTTTCAACCAATCAGCATCCTTGTTAAGTCATCACTTTGAAAGTTATTAAATGATATTCATTTTCGCACTTTCGGGGGAGGGGGATATCCTAGTGGTTAAGACTTGGTAACTGAAAAGTACCGAGTTCTATCCTAAATTCCAGCACCACACCAAGCCTTACATATTGCTACGTCGCACCACAATGCATTGTTTATCCGCACACATTGTTCATAATTCCTGTTAAAGACGTTAGTTTAATTAATAATTGACTCCTTATTTTATCCTCCTTATACAACACGTAGAATACCACATCATGTTCTATTGTATTTAATCAGTAACTGGATAATGAGAACTCTAGATAACAAGGAATCTCGACGCAATCAAATGTCTCGAGCTGACAGGTATATGGAATACAATCCAGGGTAAATCCCTGGACACCTTCTGATTGGAAAAGGCTTCAAGATCATAAACTGATGATAGACTTAAGTCAAAATTTCAATTACTTTTATAATCTTAAGATTTACCAAGCACATGCAGATGCTTGAAAAAAACAACCCATCCCGGTTTATAAAAGAAAACTATATCTGGGGAGTTGGGCTAGTGGATTGCCAGTAGAGGGTAGGGAGAGTTGGAAATGTACATGAAAGATATATATGACAGTAATGCTTCTGAGATATGCTCTGTCCCATATTTAACTTCTCATCAGTCCTCTGATATATTGTTAAAGACGCAAATATCCCTATCTAGTGATCAGTCATTCAAAAAATTACTTTTTCAAACGCCACTCTGATTCCACGCACAAGTACTCTGAAGTTGAAATAAAAATATAAGCTGGAGTTCCTAATTGATAATATCTTCGTGGTCTTTGGTAATCAGGTCTTCCAACAGTCTGTTTGAATTCCCATGGGCACGAATTGTGTTCATTTGTTAGCTGGCCTGTTTTTGTATTCCTATGAAGTAGACTTTAGTCAAAAATTTCTACGTGAAAAGAAAATATCTCTTGCTGTGGCCTTCAATTCGATGTTTAGATATATCGACGACGTATTATTTATTAACAATGATAATTTTCATCCATATGTCGATTCAATATATCCCAATGAACTCGAATTAAAGGACACCACAGCGTCGTCCACTCCTGCTTCATACTTAGATATTTTATTGAAAGTAGATATTAAGGGGATATGATGCTGAGATGAAAGTAATTAGATTTTTCAAAAAATCATTTTATCATGGAAAGGAGGTCTCTCTCGTTTGAAAAATGACAATTTTTATATATGTCAATGAGTTCGTTTCCATGGAAACAACCCCTGAACCTAACAATGTTGAAAAAAAACGCATGACGTCAAATTTTTGCAGTGGTAGATCCAAAGATGTGTACAAAAAACAAACAGGTCATAATATAGATATATTTAATGACCATCATACAAACAGTTTATGTGCAGACACTATGATGTGAAATTTTTTTTCATGTAACACAAACACAAATTACCCAAAATTCAGTCCGAATTTCCTCAGCGCCTCTAAAAAATGTGTTTTTGAGGATATACTTTTCAATGAAAATGGTAAAAAACACTAACTAAATGTAATTAAATTTTATTAATTTTACTATGAGTTAAAGATGGTATCCCTAGCTACAGGAATAACGGAAAATATTGTTATGTCAATGAGTTGGATAAAAAGATATGATCAACTAAAGGTCATTGAAAATTTCACAAATTTTAACTACTACAGACAGGTTATGCTTATTTCCCCCATTAAAAAGACAAAAGTTACATATTAAGATATTAACATTTTAATATGTGGTTACTAACAATTGATATGCAAATTTTTTTATATTTTTTTTTCCAGATAACACAAACACAATTGTAAAAAATAGCACTCGAATTTCCTCTGTTTTCCAGGAAAATTGCATTTTGAGCATAAACTACCATGATAAATGCTTGCAATATCATAATTAATCAGTATAGCTTGGAAAAATACTTGATTTGATCTTAATTCACACACTTGTTATATTACAATAATATCAATATAATCAAATAAAATATAAAAAGTTTAGTTTGATTATATTCTTCAGTTTTTTACACAGCCCTGATTGTTTTAAAAGTAAAATATCAAACAAATTATCAATTAGAACCTGCAAAATACACATATTTGCAGTATTTTATTCCTTACATATTGTGGCAATATATACTACTCTCAATATGTATTATTTCTAGAATTAAAAGGAATTTGTTTTATATCAGAAATGAATTGAATAAAACATATTTCGTTTACATAAACCAACAAAAGGATTAGGCACAAGTTCAAAAACTTAGATAGCCCTCTCCTAGTAAAATAATTTGCAAAATTCCATTACACACTACTAGGCTTTCATTATGAAAAATCTACATTAGATATATACAAAGAAACACACTTTTTATATATACACTATATATGACTGGCGTCATGAGAAAAGGGCCCTTATCTTTCGACGTCACAATTCACAGAAAACGACGTCAAAGTTCGTGAACTTGAAACGTCAAAATCGCGGCAACGTAAAAAAAAAATGTTTGTTGGTTGCATTTGCTTACATTCTGGATGCATTAATTATATAAATAATCACATGGCAGTTCCAACATAGACTCTGTATATGTCCGAGAAGAATTCTAGTTAGATATTACGTGCCATTAATTGTACTGAACAGGTACAAATACTTGTGTTTGTTAATACATATGCAGTCTAGTAAATACGTACGGGTTTCCAAATAAAAATGTTATACACCACGCTTTGTTAATATGCTGAGTCGTACCGATATTTGTTAATTACGCCAGTTACAAAACACGGACAAGTCACGGACGCACGGAAATAGAAAAAATTGTACAAATCACGGATTCATTTTGCACGTTCGAAGCCACAAATCAATAGCATATTCTATATTTCAAAAAATACACGGAAAATTTTATCATCTGTGCAAAATGAATCCGTGATTTGTACTATTTTTATCTATTTCCGTGCATCTGTGACTGTCCGTGTTTTGTCAACCTTCTGTTAATTATCGTAGTACATATTGTTCCTAGTTTTGATGCACCTTTAATTTTAGATTAAATATATACATGTATTTATATCCATACAGTATTTGATTTATCTCACATTTACAGATCTATGTACAGTCCTGTATACTTGTACCGTACATACACGTAAAAACTAATCGAAGGAATCGATCTATTTTCCAAACATACTGATATGTTATATGGAGCTGTAAAATTAGATTTCTGATAATCCACCATTGTAATTCAAATTGAGACAAACATTTCAGGTCAAATAATGATAATACAATTACTAATTATTTAATGGAAGTTTTATGTCTAGGGCCCAAAAGGTGTACTATTGTATGTACTTTAGATGATTAAACACAACTTAATATCGCCATTTAAAGTAGTAAATAGTATCTATATATATTACATTTAACCATAACGAATATCAAATAATTTGATTTCAGCTTATAATAAGAAAAATTAAGAAAAAGTGCTTACGAGTCACGTAGTACAAAGTAAGGGGGGGGGGGGGGGGGTTACGGAGAAGTTGGCTAATATTATCGACAACCCAAAACAAGCCTCCGATAGATGTGTTATTTTGTCCAAAGGTCACAATCCCGGGGGTAAAGGGGAAGTCACTAAATAGATCTTCTTTAATGTAAAAATAACTATGCATGTAAAAATAGCGGAAAATGAACGTTCTGAAAACAAGGGGGACAACCTATCAATGCATAAGGCTCTTGCATATTGTACTTGTAAGAGTACTAGCATTATGTATAAGATTATTTCGTTGTGCATGATACTTGTATGAAGCATGTGAAGAATGAACTTCCAAGTCACATGGCAACAATGGACTCACCCTTTCGTTTCCGTACGTGATTTTCCAATACAGTGAATACGGATTGCCACTCCCTGCAGTACCCTATGTCAAATATACAGCACAAATCTCATGCACTTCTTTTGCCAGCATCGTCGAAAATGATATGATTTTTCACAAGATACAATTCTGTCTGTGAGGGAGCAATGGTAGATCTGTCATAATTCATGTTAGAGGCGGAACTGTAGCTAAATTCATGTTTATTGGTAAAGTTCTACAAATTTTAAAAAGAATATTTATTTAAATGATCTCTTTTTACAGTTGCTATGGTGTCCTGAAGATATTGACAAAATAGGAAAAGAATTATATCAAAATTCAGGTGGGATTCTGAATTTAAGCCAAAACATGCTAGTTTTCGATCCATTTCGCCTCCCCAATGTCAAATACTTGCAGATGCCCCGGTACATGCATGTCTATGTAAACTTTTACTATTTCACGCACACAAACTGAATAAATGCGACGCGTGAACAGCGAATATTCATACACAACCGCTACATGTATTTCATTTTATTACTACATGTCCGGTGGTTACGCTGCCATATTGTGAAACATTGCATCTATATCTTTAGTGCAAATTATGATGCAAACAAAACAACAAATAGTAAGGTGGGGCTGTCAACAATTTATGTTTTCCTTACATTAAAATCGCCCGTCTCAGATCTAATGTGTGTCTAAAATGTAAATTTTACTCGATGCCGCGTGTTGGTCACTGTCTCAAAGGAGGAGAAACGAAATTTCTCAAGGTACAGTCATATACAAAAGTAAAAACTTCACGCGCTTCAAAAAACATTCAAATTACCACATCATATGTGACTGCTGTATTTCAGTTTGATTTTTTTCATTCACATGATTTTATTTTTAACTTTGGGAAAACAGTTTCTAAGTATTACAAACGATCTATTGCAAAATAACGGAATACATTTTTGTTTTCAATTTAAGATATAATTCCATGGTTATGAAGTTCTAAATATTGAAATATTTCTGCATCTCGACACGCAGTTTACTATGAATGTGTAAACCTCACTAGAGAGAATAATAGCACGTATACGTGCGCGCCCTCCGATGCCTCTTGCTCAAAACAACTGTCTCGGGTTCATTAAACCTTGAATTTCTCCCCAAAATTCTAGATAAGAGGGACCCTCTAGTTCACAACACCAAGAAAAATTCACCTTTTCGGGGCATTTATGGAAGGGGCAGTAAAAATAGTAAAATCACTACCTTATTCATGAAGACTATAAGATCGGCGTTGGTGGTTCAAATGCCGTCCCATCGCCCTAACACTGTTTTATTCATGGTACATCATACAGATGTCATATCCATTCGCGATAGTTGTGCAGGTTAAATAATACATGTATATACTTTCTCTGTAATTAATTGATAAATACATTTTGTGTTGGATAGCGCTCTTTTGTATCAAGTCTGATTCTTTTATTTTCTTAGATCAGAATAAAAATCGCTACGTTATGCTGGTGCATTTTGGTCGGACCATATAAAGATTTCATCTGCCTGACCACATAAAAAATCTAGCAGATACTGGATTCTCGTACATTTATTGGTATCTCTCAACGACAGTAGTTTTAATGCTTTATTTTGGTTAAAATATAGTTTACATTTGCGATAAACAATGGTTTTCTTCAATCTAATTAAAATCAGATCCTACAATACGCTCACAATATCGCTACAATACGCAGCGTATACGGCGCGGATCTAAGAAGTCTGATTTTAATTAGATTGTGGTTTTCTTTCAAACCTGGTAAGAACAGTGTAAAGTGAAATGCACGCGCGTAGTCATCGCTCACAAAACGTTGCTGTAGTGGAACTGGAATACACAAATTTTTGTAATCTGTCGGGTATTTCAAAGTGTGCTATTTCGAAATTTTCACTTTCTTTCCGGTGTATGACGAAAAGCTAATTACATTGTGTCGAAACAGAGCTGTTGATATATTTAACAGGAGACTACCGCGGGTTTTAGCTAAAGGTGAGATAACTTTATATCTGATTAAATACAAAATGAACTTATATTATCATGAATCAAATTCATAAGACAAAAATACATGTACCGTCAGGCAAGATCGTTTGTAAAAGACTCAGTCAAAGATGTACCGTGTCTCGCAGTGGCGGGTCTAGAGGGGGGGGGGGGGGTTACGGGGATTGCACCCCCCCTTTGGATTCGCTAAATTAAAGAGAGAGAGAATGAGAGAGATAGAGAGAGAGGGGGAGGAGAGAATGACTATAGAGTTATTTATTTTTTATATAGTTTGTATCTGTAATATTTCATTTTATTTAAAAAAAAAAACCGAATTACTGGGAGTAAATCGGAATGCATTTTAAAACAGGATTCGTTTTAAAATCAAGAGTGACAGATCTACGTCTGATAATTATACAATAACATTAATCCAAATTTGAATTAAGAAATACAAATTGATAGCATCCCTGTTAAGTTGTCGTTTAATTATATTAACGTACGTTATAGCAACTCTCATTTCAGTGGCGGATTTAAGGGGGGCGCAGCCGCCCCCCCCCCCCCTCCCTCCTAAAATTTTCAAATTTAAGGTAAATCGTGATATCTTGTTTAGACAAATGTACTAAACGATAAAAGAAGCAATAATTTCTTCCACTCCCGGAGAAATGAATGACAAAATCTTTTTGCTTTCTTGAATTACTTCATTGGGAGAACTTAATTTTTTCCAAAAACCCTTAAAATTTGCGTCATTTTACTAATTTCACCTGATTAAGAATGATAGAAAATAGTAAAAATGACTTAAATAGGAGACATATTTTAAGTCCTATAAAATCTGTAAAATCCAGGAGCTTTCGGGGGCTTCGCCCCTGGGCCCCCCACCCTGGACCCACTGGGGGCCTCAAGGCGGCCCCCAACCCCCCTGCCTCATAAAGTGGTGCCCTCGTAACAGCAATTCCTGGATCCGCCCCTGCATTTCCTCTTCACCCCCTTTGAAATTTTTTTTTAGATCCGCGCCTGTCTCGATCTGCCTGAGGAATGAATGATCGCCGACAAGTAATGTCACTGAACTATATTTATTCATTTACTATTTAACCTTAAATTTATTCATTCATTTATGCATATTTGTGTTTAAAGTGAGTTCTAAACACATAAGTAGAATGATTGCGTAAATGTGACCTTAATCTGGAATGGTAAAATTGATGCTACGTCTTTCCGTGCGAATTCACCGGTGTTCAGGTCGTTGGAAATTAAAATATTACCATTTCTATATAATGTTTCTTTTTCCCCACAATATAAGATCAAATATTTGTGTTTGAAATGAATACATGACAGTAATTGGAATTCATTTCATGGACACGCAATATAATTAGCATAATATTTGACGTATGATGTTACAATTTTTTTACTTTGACGTTTCCAATATTTTTACAGATGTATCCCAAAAATTGTCATTAAAACGTTAAATAACGTGATATCAGCATAAATTTGGTATTTTTGTGAACAGAAAATGATACATAATAAAATTCTAGGAAAAACTAAAATTGTGAAATTTTGACCGTAAGGGCCCTTTTCTCATGACGCCAGTCATATATATATATATATACTGCAGTACAATACAGTTATGTCTCAAACCTTGTGTGAATTATTATATTCAATTTTTTTTTATCCTTATGAAAAGTATTTTAGTGATTTTTACAACATAATCTTTAGCAGACACTTTTTCTGTAAGTACCAATAAGAATTGAATAATGTACATGGACATTTTGTCTTATAGTAATTATATAGTGTTCACAAGGTATTCCAACATCATCCACCCACCCCTCTTAAATCCACTATAACCTTTAGGAAAATAATTGGATCCTACTGTTCCACCTAAATGCAATTGTAATAAATAACATTCCAATTACAAACAGTTATCTAGCTAAGAGCCTTTCGCGCAAGTATATACATGAAGTAAAACTACATGTATTCCTCCAAACTTCCTTGGCACATAAATATAGACTGAATAATTTTCTTTGACTTTGTCACTCGTACTTTAAAACCCCCACATGTCTCAGATAACAAACTATTCAATCCCTGTTGACCATCTCTTTTTATTGCTAATTGAAGGTGTGATAGAGCAAGACCACTGTTAGCTATTTTATTTGCAATACCCTTTGAAATAGATTTTGTTTCCAACAGAGGATTTAGTGTTTCAAATAATATTTTCGAATTTGCTTTGAACTTGAACATTGTGAGAACCGATTCTAGTGAGCATGAAAAATTTGACAATATAGATAAACTTGGTCTCATAAGTTTTAAAATTTCATTTAAGGCTTTAACATCTTCCAATGAGTCATGAGCATTGTACCTTTCATTAAAAATGACTCATAAACACTGACTTGTGTATATGAAGGCAAATCATGAACATTGCTTTTAAAAAGAGGTAGGGTGTCTACAAAACCAGCCACACCAACTGAGATAAAGTTTTCCAACATAGACGTTTTCTCCAAAGCTGTTAATAACACAGGGATGTCAAACACTCTGCAATTATGTCCAACAAGTATTGTGAAATTGACCCAGTGGTTCTGGAGAAGAAGATGAAAATGTAACAAGAGGCCCATGTAAAACCTTAGTCCCTATTATGGCCCCAACTACCCCTGGAGGCCACGGTTTTTGCAAACTTGAATCTACACTACGTCAGAAAGCTTTCATGTAAATGTCAACTTCTTTGGCCCAATGGTTCTTGAGAAGAAGGTTTTTAAAGATTTTCCCTATATTTGTATGTAAAACTTTGACCCCCCCCCCCTTGTAGCCCCATCCTACCACCCGGGGGCCATGGTTTGAACAAACTTGAATCTGCACTATGTCAGAATGTTTTCATGTAAAAATCAGCTTTTCTGGCTCAGTGGTTCTAGAGAAGAAGATTTTAAAAGATTTTTCCTATTTATTTGTATGTAAAACTTTGATCCCCTATTGTGTCCAATCAAATCAATTGCGATAATTAACATTGGAATTATAATGCTGTACATGTCCTTTGTTTTTGCACCTGTATATATACAAAAATGTATACATATACATGTATACGCATGTAGTACAACTTACCGATCAGATATTTTCTCTATCTTATCATTGACATTTGCTCGTAGGCGCCCTATGGTTGAAGAATCTTCATCACCAGCAATTGCAGAAACTGTGAACCCTTGTTTGTGAATATCGAGAACCATCTCTGTTACCATATCTGCTTCCATGGCCTTTGCACTTTCCTCCCAATTACGATAGCAGTCATGTTGTCTAACAAGTTCATTTCTTGAAGCAGCTGAGGTGCAGACTCTGCAATCTTTGGATCGAAGCGAATAATTGACAATTTTTCCAGTCTGCGTACCCACCATAGAGCAGTGACCTAGATAAATAGAATGACACAATTTCAAAATGATGACTACAGGACTTGCCCATTTTATTGTAGTACACTGTAGTATTTCTTGTATTTAGAGTGTTTTAAAGTGGAACATGTTCCACTGATGTCAATCAAAGAAAACAAGAATATCAGTAAAACTGATGGATGCATGCTAAGGAATTATTTACTCATATAAGATATATGTTCCGAATGACCTTGACCTTTCCAAATGATTTTAAGAGACCAAGGTCCACAAGATCAATAGCTGTTAAAACATTGTTGAAATAAAGGTTTTTTTCACATACAAGATATATGTTCTGAGTGACCTAAATTACATCCTCAACATATTAACCTCAAGTGACCTTTGTCTGAAACCCATTTATCTGTCACTAATAAGTGTGATATATAAGCAATACCTGTTCAAAAAGTTTTGAAATAAAGTACTTTTTCCATATTTAAGGTAAAAATCTGAATGACCTTGACATTTCCAAAATGACCTTGGCCCAAAGGTTCCCTGTCCCAAGAATATTTCTGATCAATTATGATCAATTTCTGATGAAAGATTTGGGAGATATGAACTCAGATGGACAAATGAACAGACGGACGGACATGACAGCGACTATATGCTCCCCTGAAATTTTCCAGGGAGCATAACAATGTAAGTGAAGGAATTTATGAGTCTCATGTGAGAGCTTATAATGGGACTGAGAAATTTTGAGAAAACAGAAAGATATGATTGTATTGGTTATATAGGTGGTATTTGAATGGACGAAATATAACGACCTACCACACAAACAACCTACTTACCTGAAAGACTATCATAAGATCTGCCACTGCCTCTCTTTTGCCACCCAGCATCAACAGCAAGCACAAGCTTCTCATTTTTCCTGTAATATGACAACAAAATTTTAATAGGAAGTTGCTTGTTTAAGCATAAATTATGATGTACAGGTGTGCAACCTTAATATTTTACAATATCTTATTATTCCATTCATACAGTCCTACTAACCACTTACATCACTAAGCACATATCCATGCGCATATTTACCAAATCTCAGTGGATGATTTGATTTGCTAAAAATAAAACGCACACACAGATCGACACACACATGAATTGAATTGAATTAGGCAGTAGACACAGCAGCTAGTGCCCTCTCCTTTTTAAGTGTATGTAAGGTATGGTCATTTTTTTTTTTTTCCATATGTTTAAACTATGTTAATAATAAATAACAGTATCTATCAAAATGCATATAAATTATTCATTTTTTATCTTTTTGAAAATCATACATGACTCACATGAACAGCTGCAATATATTACTATGACATGTATGTAAAACCATTCTTCAAGTTTTTTCCTACATGAATTTAACACATTGTATGTAAAATTGAAAACTCATCCGCAATGTATAGTACATACTCTTCAACGGTGACCACGTCCTGATTAAGAGCCTCAATTGCTGTCTCTTTTGCAAAATTCTCCAAAACAGTTCCCATCTCCTTCAGTCTGGCATTTATCATGCAATGGCTTACTGTGGGGATGTTCAACTCCGCAAGTACATTGTTTATTTGTCTCTCTCCAAATCCTGAGTGAACTAAAGCTATGAGAAAGAAATTAAAAAAATAGATTATCTAAAATAAAAAATGAACTTGTTATTATTTGACAGTTCAAGGAATCAATTTCTTGCTTGTAATGAGAAAATAAGATACTTTTATGCACTCAAGTTTAATTATTTGGAAACAGTATGAGCTCATACATGTTTATTAATTAAAATACAATGAATCTAGATGGAGAAAGTTATAGGGGTTGCAACATTTCCCAACTCTCATTGGTTGATTTTTAACTAAAAGATATAGTCATAATTCTTAAGCTTTTTTGAGGTCTTCACCCCCCCCTTCCACTGTGAGTTGAAAAGATAGAAACTTGGGTTTACCCCCCCCCCCCCCACCCCCCACCCTTTGAATGATTTTTTTTAAAGATACACTCCTGATATACATGTATTGCGAACAATGATGCTTCCATTGAATTTTTAAAAAGACCACCAAATTATTGTGTTGGCGTACATATATTACATTAATCTGTAAATTTACCCGTAGCTAGCTTTGTATTAATGTCCCACACTCTGCCATGCCTTTTGCCTGTTGGGATAACATTGATCACCATGGATCTGGTATTGAAACATTGGACCTGTAGTACAAGAACATTGATACATACTATGTTATTAAGGAAAACCATTAATTGTGGCGAGTAAATCAATTAAGTTAAAAAATAATTCAAGTCTGAAATTTTACTCAAATTTTGACTGTTCAAATATATCAAAATTCAAACTTAATTTTGAGATGTTTTAAGAAATCCAATCTCTTTAATATAGATATAATTTTGATAAAATTCATACTTTAAGAAGTGATCCAAGACCACATGTTTGGATGTCCTTTGTGTGGATGATCTGCAAAGGTAATCCACACCCCTCACATGCACTGAGTCCCTTTGCTAGAATGTCCATTTCTACTATTCGCCTCCCCAATTTCCAGTCTTCATTTGTTTTTCTGTGCTGACCATCCTCTGATAACTCTTCCTCTCTCTGAACATTTAACAAATCGGGAGCTAAATTAAAAATTACAGACCGTTGCAAAATATTAATTACTATCAATTAAAAAAAAATTATTGACATCATGCGAATTAGTTTGCTATGACATCCACAGATTAATTTAAGGAATAATTAATTAAAAGTGAATTAAAATTATTAATATCAAAACATTTGCACACACAAATGATAATCAGAATCTAAAGTGCATAACAGACGGGAATTAACACACACACATACCACCCCCCCACCCCCCAAAAAACCCCACCCCAAAACAAACAAATTAACAAACACTATATTCCTTTTTTTATGGTGGTTCATGGTTTGGAGGAGAGCTAAATGATATGTTAATTCTTTGGGAAGGGGGTTATAAGGGGTGGGGTGGGTGGGTGTCTTATTGAATGGGATTTTTAAACACTTTTGTAATATCACTTGCAAATATGTTTTATGTGTTTTCAATGGGAAATAAATATAACTACTCTCTAAGGCCAGTTCCCTCCCCTTGACCACTTCCTGTTGTATGCAGAGTACACTGGATTCTGTTAATTCATGTCTGTAAATTAGTCCTACATATAACAAATTATGTAGGATTACAATAAGTTGTTTATTATTTGATGAGTGCTGCTAAGCAGTTGATGATAAAGTAAGTTTGTAATTTACATTAAAGCATGTTAATAATGTTTGTGTTTGGTAATTTTGGCAAAGATATTTGATGTAAAAAAAATGTACAAATGTTAGTTGTGTATATTCCGCATTTCCTCCGTTTTTGAAACAACCCCCATCTCTCATTTCAGATCGAAATACTTGTCACAGAATTTTGAATTCACAATAAATATTTGAATCCAGCTTACATAGATGTTTGCAAATAAATATTCTGAAAGTATGAACACGGAATCTCATTATTTTCTCTGATTGATGAGACATATATTTATCTGTTCATATGCACTGTAGTTCTAGGACATCGACAACCTCTGGTGCATTTGCATCGAACTTCTCAGTGAAAAAGACCAATAGACTTGTTGCCAGGCATTGTATTTACATACTTATTGTCCTACTTTAGGCTACATTATTGTATTGTCGTGGAACCGAAACAGTTACGTGGGCGGATCTAACTATATTGTCCGTGTTGGCTACTTACGTGCACAGTAACTGTGATCAGACTGTTGTGGCTCCTTTGTCCACCGTTTCTTCTGGGTAGAAGAGATCCTAAAATATCTAGCCACAGTTTTTTCAGATCTAAATCCGTGTTTGCGATACCGCGCCATCTGTCAATCTCCGTCTGCGGTCAACGTAAACATTGTGCCGAAAATCACGCGCTTGTGTCGTTATACGTTACAATCGTTAAAACATCAGCTCGGTACTGCCTTTAAATTATTTAATCAAGATATGGTTTCTATTGTTAAATACTATGTATTAATACTTTAAAAAATACAATATCAACAAGAATCATATTCAATCAATGTTACGACATCCATGACTTATATACGTCAGTTTGAGTTGCGCAATGACTTCAAAAACGTCACAATCATATCCCCTTAGCAGCAAACTAACAACTCAACTTTATGACAAACGGGATGATTTCAGCTTATCCATCGTCAACTTCCCATATTTATGAGCAATATTCCTTTATCACCCTGCATATGGTGTTTATATATCTCAACTTATTCGATACGCTAAAGCTTGTTCTGCTTATGGTCAGTTATAAAATCAAGGCACGTTAATGACAAACAAGTTGATGGTGCAGAGGTTCCAATATTTTCGTTTAAAATCAGCATTTCGCAAATTCTATTGTCGTTATAACGATCTACTTTGTCAATACAACCTGTCATTGGGTCACATTACCCTTCCTAGGCACCTGGTCTGCATTTCTCGAAAAGAACTTAAGTCGAAATTTGGACTTAAGTCTGAGATTTTACTCAAATTTTGACTGCTCAAATAGAAGAAAACTCAAACATAAGTTCGAGATTATTTTAGTAATCCAAGCCTGATCCCACCTCTGGTGTGTCCAGGGGTCCGTGTTTGCCCAACTCTCTATTTTGTATTGCTTATTGCTAAGTACTTCGTTACTAGCTTAAAAATACGGATGTATATTTAATGGCTGTTATAAAATTTAGAAATTCATTTCAAAATTAGGGATTATCTCCCTCATGCATAGCTCTTATCCTTGGACGAATTTGGCTCCACTTGTTTGGCACGCTGTTTTTGGCTATATTTAGATCTAAAACTTCATAGTTATTTCGGATTTCAAACATTTCGGTTGAGCATCACTGAAGAGACATTATTTGTCGAAATGCGCATCTGGTGCATCAAAATTGGTACCGTATAAGTTTCACATTATGACCCCTGGGTCGAGGCCTCTGCTGGTGGACTGTTAGTCCCCGAGGGTCTCTACAGCCCAGTAGCTAAGTACTTCGTTACTAGCTTGAAAATACGGATGTATATTTAATTGCTGTTATAAAATTTAGAAATTCATTTCAAAATTAAGGATTATCTCCCTCATGCATAGCTCTTATCCTTGGACGAATTTGGCTCCACTTGTTTGGCACGCTGTTTTTGGCTATATTTAGATCTAAAACTTCATAGTTATTTCGGATTTCAAACATTTCGGTTGAAAATCATTGAAGAGACATTATTTGTCGAAATGCGCATTTGGTGCATCAAAATTGGTACCGTATAAGTTTTACATTATATGAGTTATGAGATTGATCACTGTTCGTTATCTTCACCTTTCACTGGGCATATTTATGACACATAACGGCCATAATTTTTAATGGGCCATGCATTTGCTTTTACCATTCTCTGTGATTTTTCGTAAACTCGTCTAGGTCCTTGTTCACAAATCGTAAACCCGTTCTAGGGTCATTCTTCTCAACAACAGAACAAACTTGATTTTATGACAAGTTAATGCAATTTATATTTATGCTCCGAAACCATAAAAAACCCACTCTCATAGAGACGATTTTATTTTAATTTTTATATGTATTAGTAAAGTTTTATATATAAGATAGACATGTATACCATATTTACTCACCTGAAAAAGTACAGCCTGATATCAAAATGAACCTTCTTAGATAATCCACTTGGTGTTACTGGGTTCAGGTAAACAGATGTATACGATTTTGTCCTATGAAAGGTGAAGATAACGAACAGTGATCAATCTCATTAGTTCTATAATCAATACAAAGTAGATAGTTGGGCAAACACGGACCCCTGGACACACCAGAGGTGGGATCAGGTGCCTAGGAGGAGTACATGTAAGCATCCTATCTTTCAGCAATTACGGGATGGTGTGTTATAGTTCCCAGTCTCTCTTGAGCTCGGCCATCATGTCTTTGAAGTTTCGATTCGCATCCTCAAATGCGGCGTCCTTGATAATATCAAATAACTTGTGATGAGATGGAGATCTTAAAACCCATGGCTAATATTCCGAAGCGAAAATGTTTAATATTTATCTCCCTTTGGTTTCCTGGTGTCTACGTAAAATTGTCATAATACATCATTTAGTTGGACCTCATCAAATCACAATCCTCACTTTTCCCCTTTAAATACTCCCGCAATATCTTTGCCGCTTTGTTGTTGCTCTTATTGTTGTTGTTGGAATTCACTCACATTCTTTTTTCTACAACTTTTAAGTCGCTTGTCTGAGCAAAGAATTTCGTCGCCGCCATTTTTTGTTTCCAATAAAGACGCTTAGAAAAGAATCGCATGCCTGATATTCAATATACCCTTTGCACGGAGACCTAATATAAATAAAGCAGAGCGTCATGTGATTAGCTTTCATCCAACCAGTTATCTACAAATTTGTCTGAAGCGGGGTAATAACTTATTTTATATTCCACAGCAGTAGCCGTTTGATAAGGATGCTCCCTTCACAGGCGGCAGGTTCCAAATTCGATTCTCAAAACTGTTTGTCTCGTAAAGAAAAACACATTTAACATAGGAAGTGCCTTTTTTTCCCTAAGCATGCATAAGTAAAAACAAAATGTGGCACTCCGCCTATAGCTGGATACATCTCTATATAAGTGCAAACTTTCGAATGGGACGTAAAACAACGAAACAAAACATTTCGTCTTTCTGATTCCTTATTTTCATCTTTCATTTTATTTAAACTTTCGCAGATAAATGTAATATTTTCAACTATTAGTATATTATTTTTCTGATGATTAAAATACGTAGGCGACCATGTGTATTAGAACACACTAGTTCTGGTTGAATTTGTTTTTACCGAAGTACAGCATTAGAACAATAATGCATTAGAAATGGTTGTTTTGGATCTGTCAGATATAACCTTATTATCGGAGGTCCTACGTCCAGGAAAACGCTGCGCGATAGAGGATCCTCAATGTTAGGGCCCTGAGCGCCAGGGATAGGTAAAAATTGTGACACTTCACCTTCAGCTGATGACGTCTCGTCAATAGGTCTTAGAAATACATGAGCAAATGAAATCGGATTTTTAAAGTCTCGGAAGAAAGTATTTCTACAAAACTCGAACATGGATGTCGCAAAACTCTCGAAAAGAAGCTGTCAATCTCTGGAACAGATGTCGCAAAACTCTTTGAAGTTCTTAAACAGATCTAAACGCACACCGATGAATCATTTACGTTTTATTACTTCAGAACTGCACATATATCAAATAAAGTAGGTGCCGTTTGATAACAAAAAAAATAAATAGTATTACAAAAGCGAATCCAGAACGAAGGAAACAAGCGCTTTTCCTAATGAACTCCGAGTAGATAAGAGTGTGCCTACGTGCAATGTGTCTAGTATATTACCGTATAGACATGTTAAGTACTTCGTTACTAGCTTGAAAATACGGATGTATATTTAATTGCTGTTATAAAATTTAGAAATTCATTTCAAAATTAAGGATTATCTTCCTCATGCATAGCTCTTATCCTTGGACGAATTTGGCTCCACTTGTTTGGCACGCTGTTTTTGGCTATATTTAGCTCTAAAACGTCATAGTTATTTCGGATTTCAAACATTTTGGTTGAGCATCACTGAAGAGACATTATTTGTCGAAATGCGCATCTGGTGCATCAAAATTGGTACCGTATAAGTTTTACACGTAGACGACCTAGTTTAGACGTACAGTTGTTAAATATAGTATCGTTACAGACGTCACTTACAGCTCACAATATGTGGATAACGGTTGCTCTGTTACAATTACACTTTCCGTTTGCGTATCTTGAAAAAACGAGCGACGAGAAACGAAAAGAAGCTGGCTGCTTTGGAACTTGTTACCACTAAACTCGCCCTAAGATGGAAGACACTGTGAAAACACTAGACGAAACGAGGAGAAATTTGGAAAGTGCAACGCTTACTATTGAAAATCTAACAAATGAAAACATTGATATCAAAGAACAGTTACGAGAAGCACTGACGGGATTTAAAGGAATGACAAACGTCAATCCTAATAAGAATACGAATGAACAATCTATGAGCGCACCTGAAACCAAACATGAATCTATAACCCAGGAGAGAAGACTAAAGTTCCGCAATCACAGAGTGAGTTATATTCATTGAGTCGAATTTGAGTTTCGTCAAACTGAGTTTGTATCAGCTACCAAGGATTTCCTGAATTTAAACTTAGTTTAGTGAGGGTCCCCAGGTAAATTATAAGCTATAAATTATAAGTTACTTGCATCTAGTAATCGCACATATTAATAACCATTATCCGTAGCCTTCTTGTTCTGTTGAAATAAACTGAACATCCTGCACTTCATTGACATTTCTAAAAAACAAAAATTACACTCTTTGTAGGATAGGAAGGAAAGGGCACTTATTTCCAAAACAAAATTAATATTCACTATGTAATAGTTTCATGTAAAGTTGATATGTTTGTAGTGCACACCACTGTAAACGACTTCAATTCTGTAAAATGTGGAATAACTCCGCATCCGATCACGTTTCATAAGTTGTTTACTTTTTATTGACACAGGTGTAAGAAAGCGACTCCTCATAGGGACAAACCATACCACCACAGCGCCCTCGATCAAGCATGGAATTGGATTCACAGCGGTTACAACGGACCACCAAACACACATGGGGGTAGATGAGACAGTTCATTTCCCCCCAAAAATAACCAATGACGGCAATGGACTTGATCTATTTACCAGTGTTTTTCGAAAACCCACTTCGGGTTTATATCTTTTCAGCGCATCGAATTCGGGCTTCTGGCTGCGAGATGAGCGTCATAACTTCTAGGTTAACACGACCGCTGTTTTCCTAAATTTGAAAGAAAACAATGTTGAAAAGTGATGAAATATGAAAGGTGAAGATAACAAAGAACAGCGATCAATCTTATAACTCCTATAAGCAAGACAAAATAGAGAATTGGGCAAACACGGACACCTGGATATACCAGAGGTGGGATCAGGTGCCTAGGAGGAGTAAGCATCCCTGTCGATCGGTCACACCCGCCGTGAGCCCTATATCTTGATCCGGTAAACGAAGCCATCCGCAGTCAACATCGGTGTGTAAAGAACGGCCTAACAATCGGTATGAAACACGTCAGACAGCATTTGACCCAATGATAGGTTGTATTGGTAAACTACAGTATTTACCCAATGATACATGTAGATCCTCATAACGACCATAGAATTTGCGAAATGCTGACTTTAAACGAGAATGTTGAAACCCCTGCACCATCAACTTGTTTGTCAGTAGCATGCGTCGATTTAAAAACTGATCATTAGCAGAACAAGCTTTTGCGTATTGAATCAGTTGAGAGATATAAACACCATATGCAGGTGATAAGGGAATATTGCTACATAAATATGGGAAGTTGACGATGGAGAAGCTGAAATCATTCCGTTTGTCAAAAAGTTGAGTTGTCAGTTTGCCGTGCAAACATTTCGGTTGAGCATCACTGAAGAGACATTATTTGTCGAAATGCGCATCTGGTGCATCAAAATTGGTACCGTATAAGTTTTACATGATAGATATAGATATGAATCCGAATAACTTTTAGCACCGTTTGGATTTATTGATCGAGGTTTTACGCCGTTTTTGCAATATTCCAGCCATTTTACGGCGGTTAACTACATGAAATATGTTTGGTTGTGAGTACTCGAGTTTCCCTGACGACCCCCAATGAGGCTACTCTTTATTGAAAATCAGGGAAACCGTCTTTGCATGACAAGAAGATAGTGATCCCTGACACAGGAGACCCATTGACGGACAAGAAAGTTAAAAATACATAAACAGGTGAAAATACAGATCATTTCGTGTTTATGAACAGTTCTATTATAAAAGTATTCAAAATTTTCTGTCAGAAATGTTTACAAAGAACACTTCTTATACCCAGTTTAGATCAAACTTCACATTCAGAATAACGTGGTTAGCTTTGTTATGTGACATATGTGTAATGAAGATCATGTAAAACTTATACGGTATCAATTTTGATGCACCAGATGCGCATTTCGACAAATAATGTCTCTTCAGTGATGAAGGGCTAGTATACTGGTAAGGTGTGTACCCTGTGAATTAAATAAATTTGTGATATCCAAGTAGTTCAAGTTTATTCATTCTCTCGAAACTATCTATAATATACATGTATGGTACTTGAGGACAATAAATACATCTCATATCCAAACATACATATTTGACCAGAGAAACAAGTTATACAATCTCCGAATATAGATATAAGAAAAACATGTAAAGTATAAAAATCATTTATATTTACAAGTCGCTGTACTTAAAAAGGACTGCAGTACGTGGGACATAGGTATGTGTTTCTAACAGGAACTTAATATTCAAAAGGTGTTTTGAAACGTATTTTTTTTTAAAAAAGATATTGAAACATACAAATACCTCATGATAAGTTTTATTGGTATAGTTGTAATATGATATAGGTCTAATAGATCTTCAATATTAAATATTGTAGCTTTGACATTTAACCTTAGAATTAAGAGTCATCCTTGTATTCAATGTGGACTTTAAAATTCAAATTGAACAGGGAACACTATCTAGTCAAGATAACAACGACATTATTATTACAACGCTCGAGGTTCATACATTAATTTAATGGTATAGATCAGAGAACAAAATACATGCATTGATGATCACAAGTTTGAATGTTGTTTTTCGTTTCAGAAGTTCAGTGCAACTTCACAAATGATGTCAATTTTAAGATATAAACGACAAAACATTATTTCCTTTACCGCGCGTTGCTAAGGTGAATCTTTGTCATGTAACTGTACATGTAGAGGTAAATAAATTAGTCCAAAATAATATCAATCGGCTTTTATTAAAATACTAAAATCTGTTTTTCAAAAACCATACAGAATATATGTTTAAATTCTCTTGTCAATTTTAGAATTATGAAACTTTGCTGATTCCAATAAGGGTGAACTTGTGCATCCGCAAACTACGTCTATCCCACCCCCACACATACTATTGTGTACAGTGTAAGGTTCCAATCTATAAATAAAGGTGGTGTCATCAAACTCCCCAATCGTACCTACTGAGTCATTCCCGTTAGTAATACATGACCGAATAGTCACAATTGCAAACTATCGGAACATCACTCGATAATTTCTATCAAGTCTAGAAGACAAAACCGTGTTCTTTCTCGACTTGACGGAAAAGACCAAGTGATGTTTCGATTATAATTGGGTCCGGTGAAAACGTACATGTGCAAGCTGATTTTCCCCCACAGCATCCGGTTTAACCTCGCTTATGTATTTTCTGCGTAGACCCCAAGCTTCACGCAATAAACATGCAGTTTTGATATTAGATCGGAATATGTTTCCTTGTTACAATATGTACGCAACATTTCATTCCCTGGAATACTTGCCATCCCTCCAAGCTAGACTGGTAGAGGAAGACGGTGAATATTACAAATAGTACTGTCTTATATTATGCTGTGTTAGGTATGTTTAGTGTATGTAATTAAGAAATAAATTTCATTTTTGAAAATACATGGAGGTATGAAGTGCGACGCTTCACACCAGCATAGTCAGCAGTGAAAGGACATTGAAAATTTCCCGACCAAAACTTCGTGACGCCGAAATGTTAGACGTTCACCCTACGACGCAATGTCTGGTACTGACCAATCAGCGTCCCCGACCTGGCACTAAAGACAAGGTAAAAGGTAAATGTTATAGTCAGGTACATCTTTCAGGTACTGTAGATTCCTCATTTTACGCGAGTACTTATTATCGCGAAATGACCCAAGGACATCAACTCGCGAGAACATAAGTTCTCAAGTGCTCTGTTGATCAAGGGTTTTTGCATGTGATTTGGCAAAATAAAATTAAAAGCGAGTAATTTTATTTCGCAAGTGATGTTTCTCGCGAATTTACGCGATAATAAATTCCTCGCGTATATTTAGGAATTTACAGTATTGCTATCATTCCAATAACAACGTATCGCTTTACTTGATCGATCATGCAGATATTTGGGCGAGGTTTCTTATACTTTTCAATGATTTAGGCTTTACTTGTGTTATTATTGACCAATCAGATTGAAATACCGTGGTCACTCAAACTCACTCTTATTGAAACCATACAGGTAATCAGTAAGTGAAATTTACACTAAAGAAGTGATAAACATTTGATTTAATGCAGTGAATTAATACTGTATAAGTTATAAACATTCGATTTGTTTGAAAATTATTTTTTGTTCTGAATACTAAATTGGAATTCCCGAAAACATTGAATATTACACTTGACAAAGAAGGTCCAGACCACGCAACGCTTACATACGGTAGATCGAAGGATGGAAGGATATTTACTTGATTTGCCGACCTCCAAAACTTTTCGGATTAATCCATTGAGGCAACATTAGTATCAGAATAAAAAGAATTCTCTACAAAATATCGTTATTGCTGCACACATGCTATCATTTCTTCGCATACATAATGATTCAGATGAAGTGAAATAGCCTACAAAGTGCAAGGACCGGTATAATTGTCTCAAAATAAACATCGAACGGGACGATGGAGGAATTATGACAGCAATGACATTAATGCATTTCTAATTCTACATTACCTTAGGAGAGAATCACAGACGAATACCGGGGTATGTTTTGCGCTAGATCGATTCAGTGTAAATTGGATATTCGCAGTCTGTGTGACGTTATCGTATAAAGTGAGTAGTGCACTAACTCCAAAAGAATTATCACTAGGAAGAAAAAAGGAAGCTTCAAGGACGGTCAGACATCTTGATCAGAAACCTATATGACGTTAATACAGAACAGAAA
Organism: Ostrea edulis; assembly: GCF_947568905.1. Classification (NCBI taxonomy): domain Eukaryota; kingdom Metazoa; phylum Mollusca; class Bivalvia; order Ostreida; family Ostreidae; genus Ostrea; species Ostrea edulis. The sequence continues at coordinate 265,806 of NC_079169.1, read as the reverse complement.
AAGTTCTTGATTTGGGTAAATGTCATGTCTTTAATGACTCAATTAAACATACAATAGATGCGCCGATATGTATTCACAATCAGTGTGTAAAGAATGACCTAACAATCGATATGAAACCGATGTAACATTAACTTGTTTATCAGTAGCCTGCCTCGATTTAAAAACTGATCACACGCACAAGCTCTTGCGTATGAAATCAGCAGAAAGACATAAACACCATATACAGGTGATAATGAACTATCTCATTTGTCTTATAGTTCAGTTGTTAGTTTGCTGTTAACATATATCGTGAATACAACATGTAAGTACGAAGCAGAAGTGGAAGACTCTGTAGTGTCTTTTATTGCCTTTAATTGTATTATGAAACCATCGGCCTTGAACACTATACACTGATTAAAAATCTGTGGCACACTGCCTATAGCTGAAAACGTCCCTACCTCAGATTAAAATTCATGCATGATACGTAAAAGACCTTGCAAACAATCCACAGCGATAACGACTATTTGGAGTTTCCAGGCAAGACACGCACGCGCTGTTCGATTGGGTTCGATCTTCGATACCGTCATCTTGTCAAACCTACAACATTTAGCAACAGAACGGAGAAATGCACATACTAAAATATTTTCTTTACTCTGATTATGAGTGTCATCCAGTAAAAAAAATGGTGGCACCTCGCCTAAAATTGTTGACGTCTCTAAATGTATAAATGAGATGCAAAACAAATTTACAAACAAACGAAATCTGATTAAAATGTTCGTCCAATGTCAGCAAGTTTACACTAATATTTTCAAACAGATTGTAGCAAAATCATTGTATATATGTTGTCAAACGTTTTAACAAATGTAAAACTCGAATAGAGTCTTCAACGGAGGTCGATGGATTATCTACACCTTGGTATTTTGGAAAGATATTAGATATTGTTTTACCTGATCACGATATAGGGCTCACGGCGGGTGTGACCCATCGACAGGGGATGCTTACTCCTCCTAGGCACCTGATCTTACCTCTGTTATATCCAGGGGTTCGTGTTTGCCGAACTCTCTCTTTTGTATTGTTTATAGAAGTTATAAGATTGATCATTGTTAGTTACCTTCGCTTATCAAAGTAGAAAACATTTAATGACATGTTGGAAACATTTGATAACAGAAAAACCTAAATGTTCAGAACGAAAGATGTAATCCCTTCGTCTAATGGACTTCGTATAGATAAGAACTTAACCTACGATATGTGTCTCTAGTTTTTACACAAGACGTATTTAGGACAGGTACACAAAACGTATTTAGGACAATTGCTGAACTATATTATCTTTTATTTAAATATATTCTGCAAAAGTATTGGATTCATCTTATCTTTACAGACAGCTCACAATCTGTGGATAACGGTTGCCCTGTTACTGTTACAGTTTTCATTTGTGTACCTTGAAAAAGCGTGTGACGAGAAACTGATTGTGTTCGAAAAGAAGCTGGCTGACCTAGAACTTGTTACCACGAAACTCGCCCTTAAGTTAGAAGACACTGTGAAAAAAATGGACGAAACGAGGAAAAATTTGGAACATGCAACGCTTACCATTGAAGATTTAACAAATGAAAATATTTATATTAAAGAACAGTTACGAGAAGCACTGACGGGATTAACAGAAGTGACACACCTTCCCATAACAAATGCAAGTGCGCCAGGTACAAATACACAGGGAACCATTAATAAACCCACAATGCAGGAGAAAAGACGAAACTCCCCACCATCACAAGGTGAATATTATTTAATTCGTTCAGCTAATTTGGATTTCAGGAATCAAAGCATAGTCGTATCAAAGTATCCAACGTATTATCAATGACATGTAAATCGCATACGGTACCAATTTTGATGTACCAGATGCGCATTTCGACAAATAAAGTCTCTTCAGTGATGCTCAAGCCAACATTTTGGAAATTCGAAGTAATGATAAACTTGTAAGAGCTAAAAAGGAAAACTAGTCGACAGGAGATGCTTACTCCTCCTAGGCACTTGGTCTTACCTCTGGTATATCCAGGGTTCCGTGTTTGCCAACTATCTAATTTGTATTGCTTATAGGAGTTATGAGATTGATCACTGTTCGTTATCTTCACCTTACATAATGGTAGTGGACGATACTCGGATAGTTGGAATGCTTTGTATATTGTAAGTTTGCCTAATTCAGTTAGATGCTTTCCTGGCCGTAATAGAACATTTAATTGTCTTTCTGCTTTCTCTTTTGTTTTGTTTTTATATATATTGGTAATGTGTAGGTTGTACCTGAACTCAATTGTAATACCTAGTAATTTTACATCATCACATGCAATTTTCATTCCATCTAAATCAAATACGTTTCTATTTTAGATTGTATTGCCAATAAAAATAGTCGAAAGCTTACCATCTCGTATCATAGATCTACTGCCATCTTGTAGAGCTGCTACAATCTGTTCTAAAGAATTGTCTGAAGTTAATAAAGTATCATCATCTGCGTAATTGTAGATATTACATTTATGTACAAAAAGAAAACAAGTAATTATTTATGAATGAAAGGTGAAGATAACGAACAGTAATCAATCTCATAACTCCTATAAGCAATATAATAGATAGTTGGGCAAACTAAACACAGAATGATAGATGATACGTACTTTTGTTTTACGATATCTAATGCGGGATTTTAATATTCCTCTTATGCTTTTAACCCATTTTGACAATGTGTTGAAAAGTAAAGGTTCAAGTATAAATTCTTGGGGGACGCTATTAATGATATGTGGCATGCCACTGATGTACTGGCCTTTAAGGCATTGTTTTATTTGTGAAATGTAATTGTTAGTCATGCCCTGTGCTGATTTGGAGATATCATAGGGCTGTAGCGTTAAAAGAAATAGTTCGATCATGGGGAAAGGAGTCCAAGGTCTTAGAAAGATCTTTTTGCCTATCACGCCGCCTATGACGTAACAGTAGCATCTGCTTTCGCCGCTGAATGATGACGTTACCCTTTTCCCCACAGCGCTTTGGAGTTGACTTGTGAAAATTTGGAATTTTTAACACATTTCTTCACTACGTTTTCCATTGTTATATATATTCTGTTAGTTTATCGCGGATAGTTGTGATAAAAGCTCATACTTTAAGACTATCGAATCGGGAGTGGAAGCAAGTGAAAAATTACGATAAATATGGAACAAAATATTTTCTTTTGAAAAGATATATAGTCCAAAATTTGTCTTTTTTTTAAAATTATTATTTATTTTATTATTTATTATACATGTATGTTTGTATAACAAAGAAATACCACGAATTAATACTTTTTTATCTACTAGTATTTTTAAAAATCATATCAAATACATATGCATGTATCTACATTTCCAATGGGTTTTTCCCCTTCGATATGTTCTGTATATATTATTTGTTTTAATTCAAACAATCTTATCATAAAATTTCATTTTGATTTCAAAGAAAAAACTGACGACTCATTCAAAGTTTACTTAATAAAAATAAACGACTATAAGTATATTCATATAAGTTTATATAAGTAAGTTACATCTTGTTCTTTAAATAAGAATTATCCTATGTAGTTTAAATTTTTTTTACGCATGCATAAATTCTCTTCAATGTTCAAAACAAGATGTGAAAAAAGCAAAGCACTGCAATGCATTGCACAGTCCGTATCCATATGCCGCGAACTATGTTTTTTGGGGGAGGGTGTGTGCTTTAGAACAGAAATTACAAAAATACACTGTAGCCACCTTGCAATTTTTTATGCGGTGTCCTGCATGTTCCGATTAGGAGCTGTGTCAGTACGAGGCCTACAGGCACGTATCATCGTCTTTTCAACAACATAAAAATGGAGGGGGGGGGGGGGGGGGAGAGGGTGAAGATGTCTTGTCTAAAATTATTGACAAGGAAATAAAAATAGGGGAGGTTGTCCGAACTTCAAGTCCTAATTCGTGGAAGGGGAGGAGTGTTCATCTACTAAAACTGCCTCAACCTCCGCCCGACTGCGATTAATTAGATAGTGTGTGTGTATGTCAACCATGTTAACGTCTCGAAAAAATTATTGGTCTGAATAGAAATTTATAAGAACATGTCGTAACCTATCACAACATTTGTAATTCTATTAAAATGAATTTAAAACTACACTTATTTTCCTTCTATTATAAAAATTGTGGATGAAACGGCCCATGTCAAGCAGTCATATTGTGATAAAAGAAAATATAAAATTTATGGTATAATAATCATTTGATAAATACTTACATGTACACATTGTACTTAACAACTGATCCAGTGAAACACTTAATTTATAAGCAATTTAAGTACATGTATATTGTCTCTCTACATTTAACATACATATAAGCTGGCTAGTGTACCCACTCTTAAAATGGTTAAAAGTAATGATTACATAAATCTGAACCAAAACCCAGTCTTTAGATGTTTGATAAATGAATCATCATAATTGAGTGACTTATCATGAGAAAGATAATTCAAATTCTCGTGAATCTTCTCGTGTTTATTTTGACACCATTCATTTTGCAAATCATTTTATGCGCTGGAGGATGCGCATTTTACTGGTAATTACATCTTAATTAAATGGTAGAACATTTACATATGTGTTTTTGCCTTGTTACGGTGTATCTATGTATGATTGCGCAATATTTCCCGCCTACCAGTGCGCCCGAGTCTTGATCATTATATTAACCCGCGGTTCGCTAGTAAAAGCGGGAAAATTATATATTCACGTTATAGTAGCTTGTTTTGATAAATTTGTTTTGGTCCATTATATATAATACTGACCAATATAGGGGGTAGTATACTGTCACGGGGGGTAAGCGGGTTTGTTAGACTGGTCACTTCATGCGGATAGGACAACTTTTGCTATTTTCAGTTTTCATCTAGCATTTTATATATTTGTAAAGTGTGAGGTCCGTCACACCCTCCTGCATCATGGAGCAATGGCATCAGATACAGGTTTCCTAGAGTTGTTCACGATTATTATCGTTTTATTTCTAGGTTTTTCCTGGCCGACTCTGGTGTTCACAAAGGGGGTTATAAGTAATGTGCTATTAAATGCAATTGTACTAATATATTTATAGGAACGGTATTGTGTATTTTCACTCACATTTGTGTATAAGTCTGAATGATAAATGTGCACGTCCTCCGGCTGGCTGTATGCTTTGTACTTAGGTGTTGAGTTATGTTAAACAGTGTTAAATACATGTAGGTAGTAAAGTTTTAATACTTACACGAGCTTTATTAACAATCGATACACTACATGTGGCCAGATTGGCAAATACATTTTATTGGGATTAAAATTGATGGGCTGGTGTTCTTATTGAATCTTCAATTAAAAAAAAAAATTGCATAGATCTTAACAAAAACTCGACAAGTCTTACTCTCACTTGAATCTTCTCGTGTCTTTTATAGCAGATGCTGTTGCATAGATCGTTTTATTCTTTGGAATATGTTCTGACAATGGTAAATGTAATTTTTCTTTAAAAATTTCATCCTTGGCTTTACTCTTCTCGTTACATGTAATTTTTATTACCGTCTTCCTTGGAAGACGGTATACAGAGTTGAAGTGTTTTACAGTCTTCGGACTTTGCACTTCCTCTCTTTTTTCATTGGTAGAAAATGCATGAAGTGAAAATTTTCAATTATTTCATTGGTTGAAATGCTCTTCAAGGCAAGGGAGATAATTTTCTGGTGTTCTAATTTTCGTACGACTTAACAATTTTTCCAAGATTTTCAATCTTAAAAAAATCGACAAAACGAACAAAAGAAAAATGCAATTCATGAAATTGACACATTACTTTTTTAAAAGCAACGAATACAAAGCATTTCTATGGTTACTTCATTTACAGCAATGTTTTCATTTTTGCATACAAACAGAAAAACTCGCCGTTTTTTGTTTTGATCGCTGTGTTTTGGGAATTGTCTATTCGGTAGGGCTAATCCTTACAAAACAGTTTTAATGATACCTTAAACTAAGAATTACATAAGAATAAATAAGGCTTGACTTCAAAATGAGGATCACTGGTTTTTTTTAAAGCATGCAAAAGAATAATCCAACCACCTGTTATTACAATTTAGGTAAACGAGTCTAATTTATGCATTTTCAGGGACTTCCAGAAGTATAGTTAATTATGTGTGATTGTTTCATATTTTTTCTTACATATCATAGAGTGACGTTTTTACATGATTTAAATCAGAGACACAATGGTATTTATGTCTGTGAAGTAACGTTGAATCACAAGAATTTTTATTCAATTTAACGTAGAATATTGATGAATTCACTCTTGATTGCTGATATTAGCATCGTACAAGTTTCGCGCCTTTTGTCACCCACGTTTTAGGACACAGCTTTGTAGGCATGATGTTCGTGAGATTATTTATTTTAGCTCAATTCAATAATGAAGACAAGAGACATAATTCAACTTCGCTCTATAGAGTTGCTGCTAAAGACGGCAAGCTTTTTTTTAAAAAGCTTTACTTGTTTTATATATATAATTAAAACGTCTAGAGCTTGTGTTTTATAAGTAGTGTGGTTTTATAGTTACGTAATACTTCCTGTCTTCACGCGTGTTCAATCGGAGTTTTGAAATGCACGGGTTTTACGAGGAATTGTCAGTTCGAAGCGGCATGGTTACCTGAAACTTGGCCAAATTGAAGGCGCACCCCCCCCCCCCCCCCCTCTTATATTAAGAATTGCTACTTATTCTGTCATTCATCTTTCATTTATTGCAAAGTAAAATAAAAAATTTAAAATGAAATAAAAATTGCTTAGATCCAAGCCTGCGATAAATCAATGAATTCACTTCCGAAAAATAACGATAATTTGGGGCGAGATCAAAAGTTCAATGTCTGACAAAAAACTAAGTTCACATAGGTTTTACCAAGAACCACCCCCCCCCCCTCCCATAAATTAAATAGGATGACTGTTGAAACTAATCGATTAACAAGTAAGGACAAACTAGTATAAATAACACTCTGTATACCTGTTCCACTGTTTACACTGTATTCACAAAAGAAAGTGTACATTAAAACTATTTTAATATGTTCATTGAAATGTGATATTATCATGTAGTTTTACCAGACACTTGGTTTTTTTTCTCTTTCCACTAATGTGTAATCGATGTCGGATGACAGAAACTTACGGAAGTTTTCATCCCCCTCCCCCTAAGCTAAGTATTTGAATTTAGATTTTTATCCGACATCGATCTTTAAATCTTGCCCCTTACCTATATACTTCATTTTGCCAATCATTTCATTTAAAATCTAATAAAATGTTATATTTCGTGTCCATTACTGACTTCATTTGTTTCGGTAAATTTTGAAGTAATATGATTTTTTAAGGTTGTGTAATCTGTGCGTCCGAGTTTTGAAAGGCACGGTTTTGACTAGGGTCTCTTTATTAACACTACAAATTACCAATTGAAAATGTACACACATTTCCTCTCTCTTTTAAAATAAGAATGTTGTTGTGTCAACCTCGCAGAAGAACACATATACATGTCTTTTAAAAAATATTTTCCCCATTTTTTTATACTTTGTTTGATATACATAATTTATGCATACCACGAAATTCATGATGTAATTTGTGTTGGATTTTTAACCCCCACCCCTTCTTTCTGATGCTACTTTAAAATAAAATTATCATTTTCCTGACGTTCAGTAATATTCATAACCCTGAAGGTTTATAATAAATTGAAATAATCAAATAAAATAATAAAACCAAACATGAATAATTCCTCTACATTACCACGTTAGATTTTCCCGTCAGTAAACAATGGAGCTGCGTTGCAGTAGTGTATCCCCTAATATATCTCTTTGCTACTGTTGGAACTATCAAATAAATCTGGCAAATGGCTCATTTTATCATTATTTTGTCTTACAACCCAATATATATATATATGTCTATAAAAAAAACTTTTCGCTGTATCAACGATAAAACGCAGTAAAAACAACTGCGCATTGAAAGTGCGTTAAAGTGCGTGATTGTGGGGCAAAGGTATATGCGTTAAAGTGCGTGATTGTGGGGCAAAGGTATATGCGTTAAAGTGCGTGATTGTGGGGAAGGGGGTTAAAGTAGTGATATGTATTGATTTTTATCCAATTTGTTTCTTATTCGGAAATTACTCGCAGTAAAGGTGCTCCTGACCAAAATACTGCTAAATATGGATAGAAGACATTCCAGTATTGAGTTCAAGATCTCTTGATAATAAGTTTAGCAGTTTCCAAAAGTTTGGGGGAAATTCCATTTATACCAGTGTTTTTGCTATTAATACTTTTGAATGCAAAATATAAAAAAAACCTGATAAATTAATATGTTTTAAGTACAATTAATCTATAGGGCCTTTGGTACAACAATTGCATAACAATGTCTGTTTACATTTTGTAGAAAAACGACTCCTCATAGGGACAAACCATACCACCACAGCGGCCTCTATCAAGCATGGAATTGGATTTACAGCGGTTACAACGGACCATCAAACACACATGGGGATAGATCAGACAGTTCATTTCCCCAAAGTAATAACCAATGACGTCAATGGACTTGATCCATTTACCAGTGTTTTTCGAGCACCCACTTCCGGTTTATATCTTTTTAGCGCATCCATAGTTAATCATCCTGGTCAGGAAGTTCGATGTGCTTTTGTTAAAAATGGTAACATAATTGCTCAAATATATAGCGGTGACAGTTCTACATATTCTACAGGAGCAAAGTCAGTTCTTCTTGACCTTTCAACAAACGACGATGTATGGATAAAAATTACCGTTTACAACGACGTGCATATTGATGGAAACGCTTGGTCTTCCTTTATGGGTGTGTTGATTTCAACGTAGATGCATAAAAACGTTCTCTAAGAATTAACTTTTTCGATGCTTTGTTCTGTGTACCAAGTAATGTTAAATATTTAGCCTAGTATTATCCAGTTTACAGTATAACATTACCATGCAATCACATTAACAACATATAGTGTTACTCAATAATCACATTTACAATAAAGTGTTACCCAATAATCACATTTACTTATGGGATTTATGACATTGATCACTGTTCGTTATCTTCACCTTTAATTTAACGGGATTATTTCAGCTTCTCCATCGTCAACTTCCCATATTTATGTAGCAATATTCCATTATCACCTGCATATGGTGTATATATCTCTCAACTGATTCGATACGGAAGAGCTTCTTCTGCGTATGGTCAGTTTTTAAATCGAGGCAAGGTACTGACAAACAAGTTGATGGTACATTGGTTTCAACAGTCTCGATTACAGTCTGCAGTTCGTAAATTCTATGGTCGTTATAACGATCTAGTTTGCCAATACAACCTATCATTGGGTTAAGGTAGATCTATACTCGGCCTTAAATGGACTCAATCATGAAAACATTGCCTTTACAAGATAAATATACATTCCAGTAATTGATAGACATTGAAAAATATATATGTTGATATGCTATTTTCGTTGTTATTGCTTCTCAAAAGTAAGCACCCCATCAACATTAAGGAAAATGCACTCCTCCTTCTTTATTTTTCTTATTAATTATTATTTTCCCAAACAAATGGGCTGTAATAAGCAACATAGACTATAATTATACCCTTTATTTAATGGTATGTAATTATTTATTCTAATAAATTGGAATAAATATTTTCACAATGTATACTTTATGAGCCCAAACATGTGAAAGGAAATACTGTAGGAGATAACATTTGACGTCAATATTGGTCTTTTCCCTAATTTTGATGGACTAAACCTTGAATAAATTGTTTTTGATTTACAGATTATTATCTTAGAATAGGGATTTGAGCCAGAAAATCATATGTTGACATATTATTTTAGAAGCTATCAACTCTACAACAAGTACACACACACCCTTAAAATCTTGAAAAATTATACATTTATATCATAACTTCGTAAGACATGTGAAGTTTGAGCATATTTACAACCTTGAATAATTTGAACTATGCTAAACTATAAATATTATAAGATACATGTGGTTTACAATTAGATTTTACATTTTATCTGAAAAAAAAATTCTAGAGAGGCTTTGCACAGTGTAAATGTAAATCGAAAGTAACAAACTGAATTTTGATGATTTCGCTTATATGATTAATGTATACGTGTAATGTGTGATATATCTTATATCCTGAGACAAAGTTTTATATGAATCTCTACAGGTCATGAAATCATTTAAATGTACATAAATTGGATGTATGCACATGTACACGTGCACCACTTACGCCGGTCAAAGTAGATGCAATCTCAATAAGGAACTAATAGATGACGCCCCAATAATTTGGAAAAAGGAGAGAGGATGAGGGGAAAATGACAAATTCATGACGGTCGGTGAAATAAAACAAATTATTTGCAGCTGATCTTTGAAGCTTGTTGTCAATATCAGTAACATTGCAGCAGCGAACACAACTACGATATCTGTTGTCAATGGAGCAGCAAAATGTGAACTTTTCTTTTTTACACAGCGTACCATGTATTTGTTGATGAAAATTTGGAACCTATTCTAACCCGGATCCTCATAAATGAAATATTATCATGATGCTCGTGGAAATCTGAATTGGTCTGACCCCCCCCCCCCTTTCCCATCTGCCCCTCCCCCCTTTCTGATGTCCCGCAATTCCATATGTTGAACATTTGGATCATAATAAAACTTTTACATACATAAATAATCAGTGTACACTGAATGCCTCACGGACATGTACAATGTAATTGACACACCCTCATCCACCAAAATGCTTTTTGTTCTTCAACCGATTTTTTTCTAAAGCTATAATCATCTCTATCTCCCCCCTTTAAAAAAACACACCACAAAATATCAACTTAAGATTTGACTGATAAGAGGATAAGAACACCCAGGAAGGAATTGATATCGGATATTCATATCTCATATCGACAGGTAAAAATCAAATGGATATCTTTAAAGTAGCCTGGTTCCCGAGGCCTTCCGATGTGCAAGCACGAAGGCCAGGCACTCACTGTCGAATGGATTCTTCCACTGATCAAAATCCAATATGGCGGACTCAATGGTAAGTAATGGGAATGTACGTAAATGAGCGTATCATGGCTTAATTAGCTGTGTCACTTTCGATTTTATGTCATTAATTGCCAGAGACAGACCTTAGGAAATGTATAATACTTGGTTTTCCATGTGACACGCTTGTTTGATATAGTCTTATCCCTTTGTTTTCAAGCAAGTAGGTGAATTCGTCAACTCGCATATTTTTCACGTGTGTTAAATTAAATCTAACCGTGTCACTTCGTTTTTTCTACTATTGTTGGGTTGCATAGGGTTGCTGGTGAAGATATAGACTGAGTTTTATAGATGACACACACCAGTTTTCCTATTTCGAACCGGCAATTTCAGATCGAATTTCCTCCACTCATTTTGACTGGTTATCCTTGTAAAGCAGTATAAATATTATTGTAACTGCTTGCTGTTTATGAGTCTCCCTTGCATGTTGTAAATAATTGATATTAAGCAAGGCATAACATTTTATCCTAGAAAGATATAAGTTACACCCACATGCACTAATTGTGTTAGCTGCAGAACAGTAGCTCTCTGAAAAAAATATTGTGACGGAACAGAGAGCTACAGAGCCACCCCTTATAAAAACCTTCGATTTACGGCGCACAAAAAGCTGCGCACGGTTGAGAACTTATATCGTTGTATTCTTGAGTTGCTGTCTCATAAATTTAATATCAAAAAATTCTTAACATATTTTCCTACTATACTTGTGTCTAAACATACCTTCAAATATTCATAAAAGCCCCATATGACCTGAAAACTCTCAGCTTTAAATGATTTCGATTGTTGACGTAGCCATGTTAGGTAGCCGGTCAATTCGAATCCTGGTTAATTTCCATACTTGCACAATAACGTCTAGATGTGAACTAATATCCCTACAGATATTTAGCTAAATATTTTAAATAATACATCACCCCAGTGCCTTTCAATAATAATTATTCAAATAGCTAAACTCACGGCAATGCGGCTTTCGTTAGTCTGGTCCGGTCTCCATCCCTGCCACACGAGTGTTAAGGACTTTAGTAGCATTTTCATGAATCAAGAGTTTATTTTACCATTAGAAAAACTTTATTTTTTTAATTTCTATAAATTATTCGTATTGATAATAAATGAAGAGCGAATACATAACATATAACGAATTTTATGAATAGATACCAACAGCAACAGGGTACGAATTGACCGGCTACCTAACATGGCTACGTCAACAAACGAAATCATTTGAAGCTGGGAGTTTTCAGGTCGTATGGGGCTTTAATGAATATTTGAAGGTATGTTTAGACACAAGTACAGTAGGAAAATATGTTAAGAATTTTTTGATATTAAATTTATGAGACAGCAACTCAAGAATACAACGATATAAGGCCTCAACCATGCGCAGCTTTTTGTGCGCCGTAAATCGAAGGTTTTTATAAGGGGTGGCTCTGTAGCTCTCTGTTATGTCAAAGTATTTTTTCAGAGAGCTACATTTCTGCAGCTATAATTGTGTAAACACATACAATGTGAAAATGGACAATAAAGTTTTAATTTCGCCTTATGATTGATTGACTGTATATTGTTTAACGTCCCTCTCGAGAATATTTCACTCATATGGACCCAAGAACTTCCATTCAATGATTTTCAGGACCTATTATGTTGCAATCTTATGCTAGTTCAGTTCTTAATATGCAAGTTAGTCATGATTTGTTTCTCTATTTCTTAAAATTCATTCGTATTCAAGGGTCACCATCAATTACTTGTATTTAGACCTATACTTGATACTTTGGTCTTTTGAGCAGTAAGGGTCAGATCGTTCTTAATTAATTGTGTCACACTTGTGAAACAAGATTTCAGTTTATAATCTTATTCAATGATCACTCTTTGTTCACTCTTTTCTCACAATATGCAATCAGGTACAGAGGACCTATTCTGACCCAGATAATCACTGGGTTACAAAGACATTTCTTTGAACTAGTTTTAAAGGTATTTCACATACAGAAATGCTAGATTTATTTAAATTTCAGAATTTTAGACTTTCTTCATGAACAAGGAATATATTCAATTCAAATGCTTTATTGACGACTACCAAACATGAGGCATACATTATATATACACAAACCAGTATCAACTGTACAGAATAATGTAATATTTACTCTCCAAGGCTACCAGTTCTTAATGTATGCCAACATGGTGTAATGGTGCACACTTTCGTATCTGTATGATGGAGGAACAGGTTCGATTCCTGTTGTTGGCTTTCCTTTGAAAGAACTAGTAGAGATCTTCCATTGTTTAAGAATACGACAATATCATAGCATTTAATGTCAAAGACACACACTTGCGCAGAAAACATGTTTACTAATGAAATAGCTAAATTTCATTTACACTAATTATTTGCATGGAAAAGGTTTTTAACAGAAGAGGGTTGTGATCAAGCATTTCTTGTGCAACACATTCCAATCTGAAAGTTAGCAAAATTCCTCATAAGTGTTATCCCCAAGTAACTGAAACATGTCTGTGTTATATATTTCGAAGGTTCTTTAATCTCCACATGAAACAATGACAAATCTCCTTTTTAAGGTCTTTCTAGTCATGTATTTCTCATGTCATACTGTGGAATGAATTGTTACTCCTCCTACTGCTAGCTAACTTTTTGATCTGAGAACTGACACTCTCAAACTTCCTCCATGAGTCTTTCTCAAAAAGCTCACCTCTGATCTAAAAATTATAAACAATGTCACAAACATCAGTATAATCAGTAAAGATTTGTATCAGGAATAGTAGTAAATACACAATACACATACATCATAAATATTAATTATGTCATAATTTTATCATAGATAAATAATGAAACAAGTCTGTAATTTTTGTAGAAGATGAACAACCAACTGTGAATTTTGAATGTCAATATATTTCCCTTTTCTTCTAAAGTTTTATATTCATGCAGGTTTTACTTACACAAACAAGAGGGAGGGAATGCTGATGTCTGCTTGTATGCATGCCACAATCGTCACTTCGACTCAGAAATTTCTCATTTTCAATAAAGTCATCTGAAGATCTGGCCTCTCCTTTTTAAAAGGATCTGCATGATGCACCTGAAATAAAACAAGGTAGGTCAGTTCATTATATACAAAAAATCATGCATTTGTCACTATTGTGTTTTATCAATCCAGAAAATGTCAGTATTGAATTTAATCAATTTGGGATTGAATTTCTTTCACTAACAAAGGGAACATATTTTAGAATATGATAAACTTCTTAACTCACCTTTAGATGCCAGAAATAATTGTTTTTATTATTGCTATAAGAGGTGGGAAACTTGAAATAACAGACTGTAACAAATTGATTTAGTTGTTAACCTGTTCTGGAAGTCTGTAATTCTTTATTCAAGTTGGATGTCAATTCCTTCCAATATGAATTAGTGTGGAGGAGGATGGGTCCTTGAATACCCCTTTAGAAATTCTTTCTCCATCTCTTTCCACCTGGAGTCTGTAGACTACATGGTAAAATAAAGAGATCAATCTGGTTATCTTTCTTTTCTTTTTTCCACAAAACTATATTAAGAATCATTAATTTGGTACACAAGTACCACTAGACAAAATTTTCAATACAGTGAGAGAAACATAAATGCAAAACTTTGTTTTTGGGGATGAATGAGGGTTTCTCCAGATGGTGATCTTCTACATTTTTTTCTTTGATGCTTTAGCAGGTGTGAATTTAGTACCAAATCCAAGCAGTACCAACGAGTTTGTGCAAAAGCATAACAATGAATGTTACTATAGCGCCATATTATGTACTTCAAATTATGTAAAATTTGTTTTTTTTGTTAGATACAGAATTCCTGGCTACTACATAAGATTTTTAAATTGAAGTGTATGAACTCAGTTCTCTCATAAAGAAGACAAAGAATTTGAGTTACAAACAAATGCAAAATATAATGCTAACACAAATATAGAATACCTCAATGTATATCATTTGGCAATATATAAAAACTGTGGGCCGACCCACAAATATAATTTTGGACAAGCGGGACTGTGAGTCGGAGAGGAATAGTAACTGTTGACAATGAAATTGTTAGTGATCCCCTCTGAAATCTGCAGAATATTCACAGTAAACCAAAGTAACAACAGAAACTTTAAATCAAGCCTATTGTATCAAGCATAAAGTTGGCAGGTCAACATAAGAATTAAATAATTGACACTGTCAGAGACCATGATACTGAATTATAAAATGCATAAATAGCCTTATCTCCTACACAAGCAATATATACATCTTATTATACCTGTTGGCATGGTTTTGCATATTCATGAAGCATTATATATGAGGGTGTTTTTTCACCCACTATCATATGTTTCTTTCCATATGTATGGAAAATTATCTGAAATTAAAACAATTTATATACATAGTGATACACATGTATATAATTTCGAGAATCTGTAAAATTGTACACTTTAAGTCCAATAAAAGCTTAAAACACCTCCATCATCGCACAAAAAATTAATCGTTTAAACTTCAGCTATAGCCTATATAGTCTTATCAAAGTAAAGCACGTCGTGAGATCTATATGTAATCAAAAATTGTCCAAAAATGAGTGGAGGAAATTCGATCTGAAATTGGCGGTTCGAAATAGGAAAACTGGTGCGTGTCATCTATAAAACTCAGTATATATCTTCACCAGCAACCCTATGAAACCCAACAATAGTAGAAAAAACGAAGTTACACGGTTAGATTTAATTTAACACACGTGAAAAATATGCGAGTTGACGAATCACCTACTTGCTTGAAAACAAAGGGATAAGACTATATCAAACAAGCGTGTCACATGGAAAACCAAGTATTATACATTTCCTAAGGTCTGTCTCTGGCAATTAATGACATAAAATCGAAAGTGACACAGCTAATTAAGCCATGATACACTCATTTACGTACATTCCCATTACTTACCATTGAGTCCGCCATGTTGGATTTTGATCAGTGGAAGAATCCATTCGACAGTGAGTGCCTGGCCTTCGTGCTTGCACATCGGAAGGCCTCGGGAACCAGGCTAATCTTTAAAGTATCACATTTCGGAAAACGGAAGCGTGGTTCCGCATTTACATTTGATTGTGACGTAGGCCGAGTATAGGTCCCCTTTAAATGCTGTCTGACGTGTTTCATACCGATTGTTAGACCGTTCTTGACACACTGATTATACCCGCACTTTCTAAAGAAAGTTCGGGTATATTGTTGTTACCCTGGTCCGTCCGTCCGTCTGTCACACTTTCTTCTTCCTCAAACTGCTCCTTTTTTTTTTCAAGTGGTAACCAATTGATCTTTTGGAATATGATAGGTGATGTATTGTAGATATATGATAAGGTTTTAGAATATTCAATTTTACTCTGGGGGCAAAACGGGGGTCAAAAAATGACGTTTTTTCAACAAAAACCTGGTTCCCTGAACTACTCCTACATTTCATGCAGTAGCCCAATCATCTTTTGGAAGATGTGCAATAAGGTTTCGGAATTTTCATTTTCACCCTAGGGGTCAAATGGGGGTCGAAAATGATGCTTTTTAACACAACCCTGGTTCCCAGAACTCCTCTTACAATTTACACAGTAGCCTAATAATCTTTTGAAAAATGATTGCTGGTGCCCTGTAGATGTGCAATAAGGTTTTGGAATTTTCATTTTCACCCTAGGGATCAAATAGGGGTCGAAAAATGACGATTTTGTACAAAGAAACCCTGGTTCCCAGAACTCCTACATTTTACACAGTAGCCTAATAATCTTTAGGAAGATGATTGCTGGTGTCCTGTAGATGTGCAATAAGGTTTTGGAATTTTCATATTGGCCCCAGGGGGCAAATAGGGGCCGAAAAATGACGTTTTCTATCACAAAGCTTGTCACTTAAACTCCATCTACATCTTTAGGAATAGTCGCATGATATTCAAGGAGCTGAATAGTAATGTCCTGTAGATGTGCAATAAGGTTTTGGAATTTTCATATTGGCCCCAGGGGGCAAATAGGGGCCGAAAAATGACGTTTTATATCATAAAGCTCCATCTACATATATGTACATCTTTAGGAGTAGTCACATGATATTCTAGGATTGTTTACCTTGAATGACCTTGAAAGTGGGTCAAGGTCAAAGGTCAAGATCACTTTCTCCTCCAAAGGGTCTTAAGTGGTTGACTTAAAAATGGGGTCAAGGTCAAAAGTCGAGGTCACTCTTCAAGATGTGGGTCTCCACAAGTGACGCAACATTGAGTATGTACATCATTCCAAAGGAAGTCTATATCCCCTTCCTTCACGGGATTCAGAATGATAGCTGTCTGCACCAAGTACTTGCGATACACAGATAGATGACCGACACTCTACGCATAACTTGGAGAAACAGTCTCCGTGGGAAAGCTCTGTCAATGTCAAGGAGGACTGCATGAACCAACCAAGCGCCAATTTACATATCTGCTCAATGTTCAACATTTGGGCACTGGTACTGATCTTTAAGCAATACACAAAATTGACACTCTACACAAAGTGATAATACCCCCCCCCCCCAATTAAAACAAATACACATACACAGAAAGATTTACACATGTACATTTCACCTTCTGTAATATTGTAAACCAATAAATTAATAAAAAATTATTCAAAAAAAGAAAGCGGGAAAAAAATGATAAATAAAATAAAATAAATGAATAAGCTAGACTTGCCTGATCCCGAATGATGCAATATCCTTTGTTCAGACTCTATACTCAGGAAACATTTTCTTTGTGCCTTTGCTCAGCCTCTTAAATCCAAGTGAACTCACTGAAATGACATCCACGTCCACACATGTACACAAATCATCCAACAAGGAAATGCACAGCTTCCCCACCTGTCGTCCGTTTACTGCGTCCTCAAAAGTAAAAGTAGAAATCCCCGCCAATCAACTCTCTCACATGTCACTGTTTCGGATCCTATAAAAATCCACTTTATCAATGTACAATGAGCATCATCATGCATTCAAACACAAATAAACAACATTGATATCATTCAAACTCCATTATTTCTTCTCTTTAAATCATCTAGTATTAAACCCTGGTCAAATTACCTTCGAAAATATTTTGCTCACTAAAAAGTCATGCCGGGTCAAATATATTTAGAGGTGGGGGGTGGAACAGCATATGACGATAAGCTGATCATCAACTTTTATCACATTTGTTTGAGCATGTAATTCTCTAAAAATTAAACTTGTCGTAAAAAATACACACTGAAGTAACTACAACCCAGGTAACACAGAAACGTTACAGAAACATTTTAGAAACGTTTCTTTTAAAAGCGTGAAAACATTTTTAAAAAATGTTTTTAAAACGTTTTTTTGTATGGCACTAGAAACAGAATGGAAACGTTTTGAAAAACAGTTTTCGAAAACGTTTTTTTATCGTTTTGTAAAAGCGTTTTCAAAATGTTTCTCTTAAGCATTTTCAAAACGTTGTTTGAAAACATTTTAAAAACATTTTAATTAAATGTTTTATAATAATATAACAAAACGTTTTCAAAACAATATTATGAAATGTTTTCAAAACAATATTATGAACTGTGTTCAAAACATTGTTATAAGACACTTTTAACGGTAAAATATCATTTTTTAAACATCCCTATTTTCAAAAGTTGCAATAAACTATATGAAGCATTGTATTCAATCTTATTTGATTAGTGTTTACTTTTTTCTTTTCTGTTATTCTTTGATTTTTGTTTTTAGCATGTGGGAATGACGATGGATGCAAAATGACATTTAAATACCACTGTCCTGTGGAGATATGGATTCAAAAGATATTATTTAGAGTTTAAAATATTTACTATTTAGATATGAAAAAAAAAGCAAATATAACAGTAACATTGGATTTTAAAAAAACATAGTGGGGGATTTTTAAAGTCTTGTAAGTCATTCTCTGTTCTCTGGGATTTCCGAAACACAGTGTAGAAATTTGTAACGTCTCACAATCAGTCATCCTCTGGGATTTCAGGCAAGCACCTCCGCCTCTTTTCCTTTTGTTTCTATATTAAAAAAAGACAACAGATAAATGAGAGTTTACATATATGAGGGAACGACCATAAATTTGTTGTAAATTTCATACAGGTCTAACATTGTTGGGTTTATTTTGGAGCTTGACATTTATATATATTTATCTATAACAACCCTATAAAGTAGACCAAAAAATGTTAAAGAACAACAGATGCTATCAATTGACAATCTTCTCATGGAGGGACATGAATATTTATTTAGTACATCGGCTTTCCCCAATAGTATCATGCAAGTCGCAAGTACATTCAAAATAATGGAAACTCCAACAGAGTTTTGCGAAACTATATGTCCACATTTTGTGATATTAGAAGAATGTCAGAATTGATGTCAAAGCAAAATGTATTTATAAATGTTTTAATAAAAATAAAAATTCCAATCCAATCCAATCAGATCAATGAAGAAGGGGCCTTGTTATTTTGAAGGCCACTTGTTGTTGGATGTATCTGTGTGAATTTTGTTGAACCAAATGTACATAACAACCTATTTGGTCTCATCAGTGAAGCTAGAGCCAAAATCTGGAAGTGTACCAGCGATACAGACATCTATCGAAAGTTTTGTTTAAAAAAAATGGTGGTTTGTTGTGAAAATGGTCTCTTGTTAATTAACTTTGAACATCATGTCTACCTGTTAAATGAATTCTAAATTAAATTATTAATAAAACATACCTTCATGTAATTGGAGCCTCCTGGTTTATTCGGGGCACTTCTTAACACCTCAAACACCTCATTCTTTAGTTCTTCCACTAAAATTTGTTTTTTTTTTAAGCTTTTCTTCCAGCACCTACAAAAACGTTGTAAGTTTTTACTAAATCCACTTGCACTATTTTAAATTGTACAAACATATTACTCTATTTAATTGACCTGATCGGTTATGGGTCAATTATTTCGGGGTTGTTCTTTAAAAGTTTAACAATAAGTCCGAGAAAGTTCAACTCCGCAAGATCAGGTCAATATTATAGAGTAATAAAATCATGTAACGGTCCTATACTCAGAATACCATAAGTATACTACTTTTACATAGTTCAACTTATATGCATACATTTATTTATAGGTAAAAATGTCAAAAATGTAAATCAATGAAGCTGAAAAAATGTCACCTTGATGCTGACCTACCATAATTTTACTAAAATGCCAAAATACCAGCAAACATATTAAAAAGACACCATTTTGAAAATTTTCTTATTTCTTACATTTAACCAGGAATACCGTTTTTATACATTATTGTTCCCAAATTTGAATGAAATTTTGTCCAATACCTGTCATGTGAGAGGTTTATTTATACTGATTTACTTTCAGTAAAATAACTTACACTTAAGAAAAAATCACTAACCTATAACAATAGTAAATAATTTGGTGTCCATAAATCTAGCCTTGCCCTTTTGGCCAGTGCCACTGAACTGGCTCATGCATCCATTTGTCATGCATGTCCGCATTATCTTTCTGCATATTTTTGCAGCATCACTACCCCCTTGGAGACTGGCAAGGACATTCAACTATAAAGTTAAAAAACATGCAATTAAAAAAAATCAAATGATATCTGAAGTTTGAATAGATAATTAATTATTTATAAAATTGCAATTATTATGACTATTAATCAACAAGCTACTATAGAATTGATGGGCATAGTCTAGGTGTTGATTTGCAAGGTTCTCCGAGACTAAAATGCTCATTGATACACAAAGGCACATAAAGTGCTTATATAAATTGTCTGAGAGAATATCTTTAAGGGCAAATTGACCAGTGTACAGCAAAAACTGTCTGAACTCTGTTGCTTTCCAACGATCAACTTACAGTTTACAGGCCACACAAATTTTCATCACCTACCGGTGTAACCGTGGTGGCGGTCGCTGGTGCTCAGGGTCGCTCTTAATAGAATATATAGGGAAAAGAACGACTCGGATCACCGGCTTCTGCGCATGCGTGGTATTTAACTCGAAGCGGTGTCCTACTGGTTTTAAATCCATAGTAATAATAAACCCCCTTCTCAGTTTTCTGTTTCGTATGCACATCATAACTTGAAAGATACAAATTAACTTGTATTATCCAACTCCAAAATTGATATTTTAATGCATAAGATTTCTGAATTATGTCTAAGATATCTAATAACGAATAAACAACTTGAAAACAATGGCTGTTTATTCAAAGCATATTTACAATAGTGTTATCTCCATAACAATTCCCAAGTCATCTTTTATATTTTAATCACATGACAACAGGTGTGAACAAGGCACAGCTAGACGCCTTAAACTTGGATTAACGTGCAGGTGTAAACAATTACCTGTAAATAAAATAACACCAGGTTATTCTACCGTGACCAACCTTCGTAATCATAAGTACAAATACCACTCGCCCAATTTACGAACAATACGTAGGCACATATTCAACATTGTTTTATTATTTATTTATCTATTTTGTATAGTATGTTTCTTCTCTCACCCTCTTTTATTTCAAATATATTTTCTGATTATCTGAATTCAAATTATCTCCGATATGCGAACAACCACACATCTACTGTATACAACTTGGAGGTTTACTTTGGGTGTTTTTGTACAAAAGTGGAAGACTTTCCTATTACGAGATAATTCTTTTTGTGTTAAAATTTAACCAACTAGACTCTATATACATGTACATATAGCAGGATCGTGTATAGGAACCAGCAGGCATAAGGGATCGTGCCATCCTTCTTATTCCCAATAAAAACCATAAGACAACAAAACTAACGTCTGGCGCCTTTTTTCGTCTTTATTTACCTAATATCTATTTATTTATTTTCAAGGTCAACGTATATCTGTTCACTTATGCCCCAACTATAATTGCTTACAAAGGACACGTTTCAGTTTCACGAAATTAGTCAAAATAGGATTCATGTTTGGTATACGGACAAAAAGTCACAGGATAAACGTCACTGGACAGAAAGTCACAAAATATGTAGAAAAGTCACAAACATGACTTAGCAAATGAGACCCCATATATACTTTTAAGATAATAATAACAGGTGGTACCCAAATGCTCACTAAAGCTGTTGTTCAGACACCAGACATTTCTTACAGTGGATAGGAGGTACAAGGTAATACATGTCATCATTATTGATGTTTGTTTTGCCACATTTAGCACCTTCAGTTCATTATTAAATGTTCATTATCAGATAATAAGAAAGGAAAAATCATTGACTTGTTTATATATCAATTATTATATGATAGTTCACTTACTTCTTGCTTTGACAATGATCTGGAGTGAAAGGAAGCCAACCATAATTCTGTCATCATTACATGTAATATGTAGTATACTAAACCAAATGATCATCAAGCTTATTTCATCGAAATAAGAAATCTCTCTTTTTAAAAATCAAAATGATATTTTACAATAAATATGATAAAAGGAATAACAATTTTATAATTATTATCAAAATCTCATAGAAAATATAAAGTTTGCATATATATATATATATCCAATTTTTTTTTAAACGTATAAGATATTAAAAGAAATAAAATAGACAGTACACAAAGTTAAAATTTTAACGCTAGCGCTTTCAAATTTTAACTTTGTGTACTATTTATTTTATTTATTTTCATATATCTGTATAATGACTTTCTGACCGTCAATTTTACAATATTTCAAATATGTTCTAACACAGAGGTGCCAAGTAAAGTAGTAGTTAGGAGAAACCAAGTGTATTTTAGGATTCAGCGAAATTGTGTTATTTGTACACATGTATATTGTAGATATGACTCGTATATACCAGAAAAAGGAAGTTAATCTTAAAATGATATCATCGGTGCGTGGTACAAACTGTCGCACGACTCTCATGAATACATTGATCAAAAGATTACAAATGTAATATGCGCTTAATTCAAATTTTTAACAAGGGTTAAGGATATGTTCTCTTGCCCAAAGGGGAAGGTTGGTTTAAATGGGACATTTTAATGCATTTTTGACTATGCAAAGAACCAGAGCCACGAATAGCCAAAAATGGCCCTTAGTCAGAACATGATATTATTCTCGGGGACAGAAACCAAGAATATCTATTTTTCAAATATGTTATCCTTTTTCCGATATCTTTTCATTTTTTTTAGTTATTGACCTTCAAAGTACCCATTGTTTTGGCCAGATTGTTATTGACGTCGCAATTTTGCAACGTAACGTCACAATTTTACAACGTTTCATGTACTTTTACGTGAAAGTTCTCTAGGTATAAAAGTGAAACAAAAACACTGTTCAGTGCAATTTAATTATGATATTGTAAATATTTAAATCTGTCTATGTTAATTCTATATTAAAACACACACCTATATAGTATAATTGTACATCTCTTTCTCCTCTCTCTGTTTGTCTCCTTCCCTCTCTTTATATTTTTTAAAATTTTATATATGAAACCATTCAACAGTTTTAAAGTAATATTAATTCAGTACCTCTTTACTTAGCTTTGTTATTTATGTATGACATGAAGATAAACCCAATCCCAGTATTTTAACTGTATAACCAATTATTGCACATACCGATATTTTTTTTTTTTGGGGGGGGGGGGTCTTAAAATGTACACGAAAACACGGTGGATCCAACCGTTGACTTACGAATAAGATCTATTGACCTATGTGTGTGCGTTTCAATATTACATGTAGTTTATGTTGCATATTGATCACTTCTTTTAACAATCTTTTATAAGTTTGCGGATTTTTATTTTTATTATTTATTGGGGGGGGGGGTGTTATTATTATCCTGCATGTACATGTAATCACGCCAATAACAGTAATATCCAGGCTTCGGACAGCGGCGTTATTTCAGACGCACTTTGCTACATGTACAACTTTGGACAGTGAGTAAACATTTTAATCCTATGTTTCACACTTTTATTTGTGTTTTGCTATATAGGGAGTTACGTTTATGATGTGTGTGTGTGTGTGGGGGGGGGGGGGGGGGGGGATAGGGAAACTGTTACAAAAGTAGCCGTACATGTACAGAATAACACATGAACATTTAGTTTAGCCATATGGATATAATTTATTTTACATTAGGCTAAGAAAATGTTCACGTAAAATATGTTCCATTTATCTAATTTCATTAGTTTACTATCGGGATCATTTATTACAATAATATCTAGACCTGTGTGTATTTCAAAATGCCTTAATTATTATCATTAACTCCATAACATCTATAAAACGAATTAATTAATTAAAAAGTCTTATTCTGATACTGCTACATATAATAGAACCAAACTCCCTCCTCGCATATATTTGGTTAGTGTGCAAACAAAATTAAGCGGATGTTATTTTCACATAAATAGAAACAAGAATTTTATCAATCAAGGGGTTAACACCATAAAATTTGCTTATCTTAACACTTTCACATTTCTTCCTGTCATTAGGTTTAGTTCTTATCTTACATAAAATGCATGAGGGAAACCTTTTTCCGTTATCAGACACTTCCTAAGCAGGACAATGGTTTAATAATGTGTTCAGTTCTTCCTTCTGTAATGCTTAGTAATATTTTACTTAATTATGTAGGATAATATATTTAAAAAATAAATACATAAACTTTTACTTCAGGAACGAGTGTGATTCATATGTTCACCTCTACTTTAATCAGTATTAATGATATCGTCTTCTTTTTTCCATTTGTCTTTTTTATTTTGTTCTAAGATTTGTGGTTTTGAATATTTGCTGTTAAGACTGAATTTTTCATGATAAATATAATTGAAACAATGAAATATACACTATTTTCGTTAACATTCTTTTTACATTATTTTTTTTTTCATTTTCGAATTATTCATTATTATTATCCCTTTTTATTAACTGCCTTGTATTTTTGCTAATTAGATCAAATGTAATTCTGTTTGTCAATGAATTTCATTTAAAAGCAAAACAAGATCCATATTGCTAGATATATTTTTCGTATTCATATTTGTATGTATTTCTATATATTGATTTCTGACAGATGAAATATGCAATGGACCGGAATAGCTGTGTGTCGAAATATTACGGTACCCGATAACGTATGTCCAAATCGGTTGTAACACGTAAACAACGGCACGAATGTTGTAGATCTGTAGCTCTGGGACTTGTAGCCTACAGTCTATTCTTTATATTGTTATGTGTACGCCTAAAAAAATTTCTGGTACCCATATATTATACTATAACTTTAGAAATCATTAAACAATACGGGATAGGCCAATATATCTTCGCATCAAAGTAGCCTATCGAGTTGGGCACCCCTCGGTCCCCCAAGTCTTTATATGTACTGCGACAGCGATTTCAACATGCTCATCAGTGCCAAGAAAACTGAATGCACGGAGATGAAACATGTGAAGCTAGATATTTATTAAATTCAACGGCCTTCAGATAATGGTATTCGCCGACGACCGTTACCGGTTCTAAAAATTATGTCGTTATGGGGGATACGTTAAAACGCTTTATTTCACTTAGACGCTTGTAAACACTGAAATGGAAAGAGAAACTTACGTAAAGTTTTCCGTCTCTCGACTCAAAGACGAGTTAAAGAAAAAAGGAGCCACCACGAGAGGCAGAAAAGCCGACCTTATAGACAGGTTTGTAGTTTCATACCTCATAGCCGTTATTTTCGTTTGTAATATTTCAACAAATTCGTAGCTCTGCACCCATGCAGACGACGGAGGATGTTTACGCCGGCATGATTATGCCTAGATATTGTTTTGATGCTCAGTGCGACAATTCTTTTATCAAAATGCATCAAAATTCAATAAATTAATGTGATATAAGTTATATTTATGTCATCAATTATACGTAATAATTATAGTACTATACGGACTGTTGTTATTGTAATACATGATACAATGGCATTCACTGACATGTACTAGTACGTCTTGGTACCTAATATTTTTTTTATGGGAAGTGGACATTGTACAGTACTTTATTGTAAGCTTAAGGCATATGATAGAAATAAAGATTTCAAGAATGACCCAATTCATATACCTGAGCCTTTGGAAGTTGATTGGCCAACGAGGGGATTTCAACAGCTCCAGGAATCACATAAAGAAGAAATCCCAGAGATATGCATTGAACAGATAGACATGTATTTTGTACATAGATTAGCAGGTTTGTTCTTATAATTTACTTGTATGATTAAGAACAACATTTTTGCAAAACATACATCTAACATTAGGAGTCATTTAATGAATGTGTAATATCTTATAGAATAATTTGTACATATATATAATTATGTGTTTATGAGTAAATAAATTTTAAAATCATGAGCTTGTACTTATGTGTAGGTGACAGACAAAGCACTGGTGATGTCAAGGCTATCGAGAAAGGAAGGCTGCTTGTTGAAAGTGATAGAGTCTTGGCTGTGTCATATTTAAAGGAAGATAATTCCCTGTTCTTTACAGGCATTGTTGGCGCAGCCATGAAAACAAAGGCAAGTATTACATTTAATTTGTGGATATAATATACATTGTAGTACTAATTGTACATGTACCGTGTATGTTATCAGTTATTTTCTCTTATTTTATTACTTTGTACTGAGATATTTTTGTAAAAATAACTAAAAAAAATTATATTACCCAGAATACATGTATGTATTTCAAATTAAAGGTAACATACAACTTCAAATTAAAATTTGACAAAAACTCGGGAGACATCTTGAACAGCCATTGTGAGTGTCCTGCAGGACGAGGTCCCCATGAAACTTGCAAGCATCTTGCTGCTGTTGCCATAGTTTTACTCTCTTGTTCTGAAGGAAAAGGTTTGAGGATTCAGAGATCATGCACAGAAAACCTGCACACATTTCATAAACCCAAACATTCATACTCAGGTAAAAATACATGAATATTATGTGATGTTCCATGATGAACAGAAGCAATAGTTTTATGACCATATATTGAATCAAGTACAATAATTTATTTTTTTCCACATGTTTAACATATTCAAATTTTGATATAGGTTCACCAGTCAAAGCTGAAGATCTGCCCAGGAAGCGGAATCTGACTGATGATTTTTTAAATGATCCCCGCCCTGAACATCTAAAAGGTGTAGCTGGTTACCCGGATAGGGTTCGCAATATGGTCTTAAACCATTGTGCAGAGACCTCAGACAATCTGACATACAGATATCTCATCGAGAAAGCAAATATTCAGGTAAACATAAGCATGAAAATGCATTACTCACACAAGCAAGAATCTCACTTAATGTCCCTGTACATCGCTAATTATAAGCAGCGTCAAGTCAAAAGTATCTCGCTAGTGAACTTATAGCAAGCTATATTAGTAATGCATATAAAATGTTGATTTTAAAATTATAAGTCTGTTAATCTAAAGCAGTAAGTAGTGATGGGTAAAACTGCACATATAAAATAAAGTGTTTAATAACAAACAAACTGTAACACCTTTTGTTTCACTAGGCAGCAGTATTGGACCATGATTATTTGGAAAGACCCTTCACAGAGTATTGGGTTCAACGAGCTGTTGAGGTAGGTCTTTTGTTAATTGGCTCAAACTGCATTTCAACAAAATTAAATTTTATGACATTTGTGCAAATGTTGTATATGTGTTAAAATAAGATATAATGTGCAATGTAAATTGATTGCAAGGATTTTTTCTCATGTTCATATGTATTACTAATACCATGCAATTTTATACTACAAAACACAGTACAAGATATATGGTTTTTGTTATATACAATTTTTTAAAGGTAACAGCAGATAAAGTAGTTGCCATTGAGGAGCAGACACGTGGACAAGCCAGCTCAAATAATTGGTTCAAGGAGAGATCATGGCGGATCACAGCCTCAAGATTTGGAGATATCTGTTTAGCTAAAGATAGGCGTAATAGGCAGAAACTCTGCGAGTCTCTATACCAGCCTTCTGCTGCTGTATTTCACAGTGAAGCTCTAGTCCATGGACGTACCTACGAGACACGTGCTATTAGGTATGTTTTAGTGTGAGCTAGTCAGACAATCACGTGTACAGCAGAGACCTGGTTTGTAAATCTTAACGCTCTATATAAGCATTGGTCAAATCAGTAAATTATTATTTACATATATTATATGCCTTTTCTTATTTTTATCTCTCATTACAGATCCTTTGAAAGAGAGACTGGCCAAGGTGTTCAAAGATGTGGTTTCTTTGTTGATATGGATCGACCTTACTTGGGGGCATCACCGGATGGACTCGTTGGCAATGATGCACTAATTGAAGTCAAATGTCCCTTTGCTGGTCGCTTTGAGAAGATTCAGCCTGGAAAGTACTTCCCATATCTAACAATGGACTCTGTAACTGGTGAAATGAAATGAAACCCACCTCTAAATATTTTTTCCAAATACAAGGCCAAATGCTTATTGCCAAAAAACAAATTTGCTATTTTGTTGTATACACTTTCAAAGATTTGTTCATCCAGAAAGTACATATTGATGTAGAATGTTGCCAGAATTTTCTTCTTCCAAAGCTTGATGTATTCTATGATAAATTTTTCATGCCATACTTGTTATCCTTGCTGTAAAGTGGAAGCATATATGCAAACTTGTGTAAAAGTTTCTTCTAAATGATTTATCGAGACAGTTCATTTTTTTTATACAGAATCTTTTTTGTATTCATGATTTGATTAGAGTCTGCAAATGATTCTTCATGTTTTTTTGCCTAAGTTTCTGCCCAGAATACCAATCAATTTCAGATGAAATACATTGCATATCCATGATATGAAATTTTCTGTATTGACAATATACATGTAACAATGCATAGATGTTGGTTATATAAAGTGTTAAACTTTTTAAATTGATTTTTAAAAAAAGATATTGTACTTTGACCCTTTCAAGGTAAATAGCTTTTACACTTAAAAGTTGATATGTCTACCAAGATCCTTGTATGATGTATCCCTTTGAATATTGACAGCACATGTTGCATAAAGGATACAAAAAATGTACGATACATTTAAAACTTGTAAGCAGAAATATGAACACAACTTTCAAGGGATTCACTGTATGTGCAGGGCATACATTTATTAAACTTAGACATGTATGCATGTACATTTTGATATACTACTGGCACATGTTTAAGCACTTTTATCAACAATGCAATTCCTAAAATTTGACAACATAAAACAAATGTACACAATTCTGGAAGCTAGGGGGATTTTTGACATTGGTAGCTCATGTTTCAAAATTTTGAACCTCTTTGCAAGCCCAATCACCCTCTCTACATGAATACGTTTTGAGGCAACTCGCCTATTTCTAACTATTTCTTCGGGGTCAAGTTGGCTTTTGCCCTTGAGAAACGTGGGTGTATTAATAAAAACATTCTGATTCTCAAATAAATCTTGAACAAGAATTCCCCGATCTGCCATAATGCTGTCACCAGCATCAAATTTGCCTACATCTAGCAGAGTAGAGTGTTCAATGATTTGTCTGTCAGACACAGAGCCCCCATAAGTAGAGGATGCATAAGATACTGCTCCATTTGGATTTACACCTACCATGGTTTTCAACGTGTTTTTGTGTTTATAAGAAGACCATGTTTTGGATTGTGCCTCAACATTTGATGGTTTGTGAATTGGTTGCTCGGTTGCATCTAAAATTACGCATGTATTGGGAAACTTTTTAGCAAAATCTGTTGGCATATGTTCTTTAATGATGTCTTTAGAAGGCCAGAATTGTTCCTCTAACTCTTTTAATTGAAAATACAAAAAGTTAATCCAAGTTGTTACAATTTTAGAAACAGTAGATTCACAGACTTTAAAGAGCATAGCAAGTTCCACATCTTCTTTTGCTTGTCTGAGTTTCATCAGAGTTAAAAACAACTGATCTTGTGGACTTAATAAGCCACATTTGTAATTCAAGTCAAAAGCTGCTGGCCCAAGAATATTAAAGAGAAGCATGAAATGATCATAGCCATTCAAACCAGTGTAATAAGAAAGCATCTTAGTGTCCAGTTTCATACCTTCAATTGAAAATCTACCTAAGGTAGGTATGTCACACTGGATTTCTTTCTCAGCTGTTGAACACATTTCTTCTG
This sequence comes from Ostrea edulis, assembly GCF_947568905.1. Taxonomy (NCBI): domain Eukaryota; kingdom Metazoa; phylum Mollusca; class Bivalvia; order Ostreida; family Ostreidae; genus Ostrea; species Ostrea edulis. The sequence goes on along the minus strand of NC_079169.1, from coordinate 235,783 downwards.
GCATGGATGTGGACATACTTGTAGATGACTGATCTACGACAACTTTGTGATGTACAATCAATTCATCCATATATATGGGCAGGTCTTCAATCATTGGAGTACATGTATCTTGAGTAGACTCTCGCAGCCTCTTTCGCTTAGCTCTGTCAGATTCCTGGGTAGTACTGGTATTCTTGAAGTCAAAAACAGAGGGCGCAGCTCCATACTTAAGTCGTCTTCGTTCACCTGTCACAAATTGAATATGTTACAGGAATGTTGGTTGTAAGTTATACTTTATATTTAAAAGCTTTAAGATTCGCTAATTATAAACTAGATTTGTTATAATTGATTTACATAAATAGTCATGTAGCAAATTCAACCTTGCATTTTTAGCAGTCACTTCTACTGTAAAAAATATTAGGTGTGGGGGGGGGGGGGTGTCACCAAATATATGAAAATAACACCAGAAAATGGTGATTGTTAATGTGGAGACCCAATCTAATTAAAATTAGATCTTCCATCCGCTCCCCAGTTTGGGGAGCGGATGGAAGATCTAATTTTAATTACATTGTGTGGAGACCAGGACTCAGCTGGTTATATGTGTATATATATATATATATACATATATGGTATCATAGCACTCTTTCATCCTGTAACGTTTTATCAAAGCAGTATATGTCTCGTCATATAGCCTAGTATTATATTAAATGAATACTGTGATACATACCACATGTCAGTAGTTGCACCTGAAAAAGAGTAAAAACAAACCACAAAGCAACGCATTCAAGAATGTAAAAAAGAACGTTATCAATACACGAATACAAGACAAAATGAAGAAACTTTATAAATCAATATTTGAAAGAAGGAAAAATTCAAACAATTCAACAAATCAATTGACGATGCAGCTTTATATAACTGATTGATAGGACCTCGATCTAACCTGATTCGGTGATTTTGTAGTCATCTTCTGTGAAGTGTATATGGCAAACAACGTCTTCTTTTCCTGGGTTCCATATTTTTTTTGTTTTCCTATCCATCCGTTTGATCGCTACCCTCCATTTCAAGAGTAATTCCTGATCTGTGGGAAACTTGTGACCCCCAAAACCACCACAAAGTGGAACACAACAATATTTCACATTGTTTACTTCAAGCATTTAATTGATAAAGCGTTTTCAGTATCCCCCATAAACCGTGACTAATATTTAAAACCGGAAACGGTGCTGGCGTAAACTATTAAAATATATATAGTGTGATAACGTATAACGAAAAGGTGCGGCGCAGACGATGGGTGGATCTCGATTGTATCTGGAGTGGATTGGAGGACTTAGCTTCGTAATTGGTTGATCAAATAACTAAAACTGTTAACTAGTGCAAGGTTTTTGTAACTATCCCTAACATGGTTACATATATATTCAAGTTCATAAATTGAGCATATAATCTATTTGAAATTTTGGGGGCAAAATCAATTGATGTACATAGCCCGATTCCGACGATGGCGCGGATCCGGTTTTATTTCAATAATATTGTTTGAAATAATCCTATTTTATTAACTTTGAATAATTACTGGTTTCGTAAAAAGACAATGGAACAATCCCCAACTAAAATTTTAAATATTACGATTTGTATTAAACCTATAGTTTGGAAAAGTATTCGGATTCCGTGCATGGAATGTGAAATTCCGGTTATTTGCAGAACATAAAAAGTAAAAATTCACTTATCCCCCAGGCCTCGATCCAAAAAAACTCTTAACTTCTGTGCAGTATGTAATATACTGATTTACAATTCATTAAGATTTATTGGATCGATGCCCGGGGGTTATACAATTTTTTGGTGCATATTGTTGGAAATTATCAGCTTTTACAAAAATAACACAACTGTTATGGGTTCTGCATGTTATAATTTCTATATGCGTGAATTTTCGCGGAAAAACACACTGGATTGATAAAGAAGAAGGTCTAAGCTATTTCATACCATGATGAAATATTGGAATGAAGATACTTTATTTTACTCAAAATCACAGGGCCATATTTGGGTATTCGTGGCTCTTGTTCTTTCAAAAGGAATGATTTAATATGGTGCATGTCAATGCATGTTCGAAAGAAATTTTTGTTCCTCCCCCGGGAAAATGTTGAAAAAAAAGAAGATTTAAAATGGGACATTTTAATGCATTATTGACCGAATTTCTTGCTCCTTCTTCCTTTCATTTATAGTCACCACATGCTTTATATCTTTGGTTGTGGTTAAAAGAAATAAGAAGACCTAGGGGAGGGGACTCACCCCCACCCCCTCTAAATCCGCAACTGCATAGATATGTAGACTTCTTTATATTTTGAATTAAGGTATGCCATGTATAATGAAAGGATAATGAAGAATTTTGAAGGATTTAGATCAACATAAATGTTTATTGTCAAATAATGATGAAAGTGTAGCAGATGAAATTCACATGACTGGTGAATGATTCGAAGCTGACATTTTTGCACTTAAGACTTTTTAGAAGAGTTGTCTGCCCTTTGTATAAATAAGAAAATCTAATTTTCTAAAAATGTGTGTGGTCAATGATTAATTTTATTTCATATTTTCATTAAGAGAAAGTGTATGTAACTTTCTACCAAGAGATTTGTATGAAACTATAACTTCTTTTTAAAATATTGTAATAAAACAAGCTTCATATTTTGTCAGAACTGACTAGGGTATGGTCTGTAAAAGTTGCACAAGGTGCAAATGGGTGGCAGTTTGATTTGAACTAGATAATTTATGTGTAGTTTCAGAATTCGGGAGAGAAAAAATGGGGAAAATAATTATTTTGAATTAATTATGAGCGTCGGTGTCTGGGGTCGCTCTTCAGAATGACCGTTTCATATTTTGTCACAACTGACTAGGGTATGGTCTGTAAAAGTTGCACAAGGTGCAAATGGGTGGCGGTTTGATTTGAACTAGATAATTTAAGTGTAGTTTCAGAATTCGGGAGAGAAAAAATGGGGACAATAATTATTTTGAATTAATTATGAGCGTCGGTGTCTGGGGTCGCTCTTCAAAATGACCGTTTCATATTTTGTCAGAACTGACTAGGGTATGGTCTGTAAAAGTTGCACAAGGTGCAAATGGGTGGCGGTTTGATTTGAACTAGATAATTTAAGTGTAGTTTCAGAATTCGGGAGAGAAAAAATGGGGAAAATAATTATTTTGAATTAATTATGAGCGTCGGTGTCTGGGGTCGCTCATCAGATTGACCGTTTCATATTTTGTCAGAACTGACTAGGGTATGGTCTGTAAAAGTTGCACAAGGTGCAAATGGGTGGCGGTTTGATTTGAACTAGATAATTTAAGTGTAGTTTCAGAATTCGGGAGAGAAAAAATGGAGAAATTAATTATTTTGAATTAACTATGAGCGTCGGTGTCTGGGGTCGCTCTTCAAAATGACCGTTTCATATTTTGTCACAACTGACTAGGGTATGGTCTGTAAAAGTTGCACAAGGTGCAAATGGGTGGCGGTTTGATTTGAAATAGCTAATTGAAGTGTAGTTTCAGAATTCAGGAGAGAAAAAATGGGGAAAATAATTATTTTGAATTAACTATGAGCGTCGGTGTCTGGGGTCGCTCATCAGAATGACCGTTTCATATTTTGTCACAACTGACTAGGGTATGGTCTGTAAAAGTTGCACAAGGTGCAAATGGGTGGCGGTTTGATTTGAACTAGATAATTTAAGTGTAGTTTCAGAATTCGGGAGAGAAAAAATGGGGAAAATAATTATTTTGAATTAATTATGAGCGTCGGTGTCTGGGGTCGCTCTTCAAAATGACCGTTTCAGATTTTGTCACAACTGACTAGGGTATGGTCTGTAAAAGTTGCACAAGGTGCAAATGGGTGGCGGTTTGAATTGAAATAGCTAATTGAAGTGTAGTTTCAGAATTCGGGAGAGAAAAAATGGGGAAAATAATTATTTTGAATTAACTATGAGCGTCGGTGTCTGGGGTCGCTCATCAGAATGACCGTTTCATATTTTCTCAGAACTGACTAGGGTATGGTCTGTAAAAGTTGCACAAGGTGCAAATGGGTGGCGGTTTGATTTGAACTAGATAATTCAAGTGTAGTTTCAGAATTCGGGAGAGAAAAAATGGGGAAAATAATTATTTTGAATTAACTATGAGCGTCGGTGTCTGGGGTCGCTCTTCAAAATGACCGTTTCATATTTTGTCAAAACTGACTAGGGTATGGTCTGTAAAAGTTGCACAAGGTGCAAATGGGTGGCGGTTTGATTTGAACTAGATAATTTAAGTGTAGTTTCAGAATTCGGGAGAGAAAAAATGGGGAAAATAATTATTTTGAATTAATTATGAGCGTCGGTGTCTGGGGTCGCTCTTCAAAATGACCGTTTCAGATTTTGTCAGAACTGACTAGGGTATGGTCTGTAAAAGTTGCACAAGGTGCAAATGGGTGGCGGTTTGATTTGAAATAGCTAATTGAAGTGTAGTTTCAGAATTCGGGAGAGAAAAAATGGGGAAAATAATTATTTTGAATTAACTATGAGCGTCGGTGTCTGGGGTCGCTCTTCAGAATGACCGTTTCATATTTTCTCAGAACTGACTAGGTTATGGTCTGTAAAAGCTGCACAAGGTGCAAATGGGTGGCGGTTTGATTTGAACTAGATAATTTAGGTGTAGTTTCAGAATTCGGGAGAGAAAAAATGGGGAAAATAATTATTTTGAATTAACTATGAGCGTCGGTGTCTGGGGTCGCTCTTCAAAATGACCGTTTCATATTTTGTCAAAACTGACTAGGGTATGGTCTGTAAAAGTTGCACAAGGTGCAAATGGGTGGCGGTTTGATTTGAACTAGATAATTTAAGTGTAGTTTCAGAATTCGGGAGAGAAAAAATGGGGAAAATAATTATTTTGAATGAACTATGAGTGTCAGTGTCTGGGGTCGCTCATCAGAATGACCGTTTCATATTTTGTCAGAACTGACTAGGGTATGGTCTGTAAAAGTTGCACAAGGTGCAAATGGGTGGCGGTTTGATTTGAACTAGATAATTTAAGTGTAGTTTCAGAATTCGGGAGAGAAAAAATGGGGAAAATAATTATTTTGAATTAATTATGAGCGTCGGTGTCTGGGGTCGCTCTTCAAAATGACCGTTTCAGATTTTGTCACAACTGACTAGGGTATGGTCTGTAAAAGTTGCAAAAGGTGCAAATGGGTGGCGGTTTGATTTGAACTAGATAATTTAAGTGTAGTTTCAGAATTCGGGAGAGAAAAAATGGGGAAAATAATTATTTTGAATTAACTATGAGCGTCGGTGTCTGGGGTCGCTCTTCAGAATGACCGTTTCATATTTTGTCACAACTGACTAGGGTATGGTCTGTAAAAGTTGCACAAGGTGCAAATGGGTGGCGGTTTGATTTGAAATAGCTAATTGAAGTGTAGTTTCAGAATTCAGGAGAGAAAAAATGGGGAAAATAATTATTTTGAATTAATTATGAGCGTCGGTGTCTGGGGTCGCTCTCCAAAATGACCGTTTCATATTTTGTCACAACTGACTAGGGTATGGTCTGTAAAAGCTGCACAAGGTGCAAATGGGTGGCGGTTTGATTTGAACTAGATAATTTAAGTGTAGTTTCAGAATTCGGGAGAGAAAAAATGGGGAAAACAATTATTTTGAATTAATTATGAGCGTCGGTGTGTGGGGTCGCTCTTCAAAATGACCGTTTCAGATTTTGTCAGAACTGACTAGGGTATGGTCTGTAAAAGTTGCACAAGGTGCAAATGGGTGGCGGTTTGATTTGAAATAGCTAATTGAAGTGTAGTTTCAGAATTCGGGAGAGAAAAAATGGGGAAAATAATTATTTTGAATTAACTATGAGCGTCGGTGTCTGGGGTCGCTCTTCAAAATGACCGTTTCATATTTTGTCACAACTGACTAGTGTATGGTCTGTAAAAGTTGCACAAGGTGCAAATGGGTGGCGGTTTGATTTGAACTAGATAATTTAAGTGTAGTTTCAGAATTCGGGAGAGAAAAAATGGGGAAAATAATTATTTTGAATTAACTATGAGCGTCGGTGTCTGGGGTCGCTCATCAGAATGACCGTTTCATATTTTCTCAGAACTGACTAGGGTATGGTCTGTAAAAGTTGCACAAGGTGCAAATGGGTTGCGGTTTGATTTGAACTAGATAATTTAAGTGTAGTTTCAGAATTCAGGAGAGAAAAAATGGGGAAAATAATTATTTTGAATTAACTATGAGCGTCGGTGTCTGGGGTCGCTCATCAGAATGACCGTTTCATATTTTGTCAGAACTGACTAGGGTATGGTCTGTAAAAGTTGCACAAGGTGCAAATGGGTGGCGGTTTGATTTGAACTAGATAATTTAAGTGTAGTTTCAGAATTCGGGAGAGAAAAAATGGGGAAAATAATTATTTTGAATTAATTATGAGCGTCGGTGTCTGGGGTCGCTCTTCAGAATGACCGTTTCATATTTTGTCAGAACTGACTAGGGTATGGTCTGTAAAAGTTGCACAAGGTGCAAATGGGTGGCGGTTTGATTTGAACTAGATAATTTAAGTGTAGTTTCAAAATTCGGGAGAGAAAAAATGGGGAAAATAATTATTTTGAATTAATTATGAGCGTCGGTGTCTGGGGTCGCTCATCAGAATGACCGTTTCATATTTTGTCACAACTGACTAGGGTATGGTCTCAGAGTGTAATTTCAGAATTCGGGAGAGAAAAAATGGGGAAAATAATTATTTTGAATTAATTATGAGCGTCGGTGTTTGGGGTCGCTCTTCAAAATGACCGTTTCATATTTTGTCAGAACTGACTAGGGTATGGTCTGTAAAAGTTGCACAAGGTGCAAATGGGTGGCGGTTTGATTTGAACTAGATAATTTAAGTGTAGTTTCAGAATTCGGGAGAGAAAAAATGGGGAAAATAATTATTTTGAATGAACTATGAGTGTCAGTGTCTGGGGTCGCTCATCAGAATGACCGTTTCATATTTTGTCAGAACTGACTAGGGTATGGTCTGTAAAAGTTGCACAAGGTGCAAATGGGTGGCGGTTTGATTTGAACTAGATAATTTAAGTGTAGTTTCAGAATTCGGGAGAGAAAAAATGGGGAAAATAATTATTTTGAATTAATTATGAGCGTCGGTGTCTGGGGTCGCTCTTCAAAATGACCGTTTCAGATTTTGTCACAACTGACTAGGGTATGGTCTGTAAAAGTTGCAAAAGGTGCAAATGGGTGGCGGTTTGATTTGAACTAGATAATTTAAGTGTAGTTTCAGAATTCGGGAGAGAAAAAATGGGGAAAATAATTATTTTGAATTAACTATGAGCGTCGGTGTCTGGGGTCGCTCTTCAGAATGACCGTTTCATATTTTGTCACAACTGACTAGGGTATGGTCTGTAAAAGTTGCACAAGGTGCAAATGGGTGGCGGTTTGATTTGAAATAGCTAATTGAAGTGTAGTTTCAGAATTCAGGAGAGAAAAAATGGGGAAAATAATTATTTTGAATTAATTATGAGCGTCGGTGTCTGGGGTCGCTCTCCAAAATGACCGTTTCATATTTTGTCACAACTGACTAGGGTATGGTCTGTAAAAGCTGCACAAGGTGCAAATGGGTGGCGGTTTGATTTGAACTAGATAATTTAAGTGTAGTTTCAGAATTCGGGAGAGAAAAAATGGGGAAAACAATTATTTTGAATTAATTATGAGCGTCGGTGTGTGGGGTCGCTCTTCAAAATGACCGTTTCAGATTTTGTCAGAACTGACTAGGGTATGGTCTGTAAAAGTTGCACAAGGTGCAAATGGGTGGCGGTTTGATTTGAAATAGCTAATTGAAGTGTAGTTTCAGAATTCGGGAGAGAAAAAATGGGGAAAATAATTATTTTGAATTAACTATGAGCGTCGGTGTCTGGGGTCGCTCTTCAAAATGACCGTTTCATATTTTGTCACAACTGACTAGTGTATGGTCTGTAAAAGTTGCACAAGGTGCAAATGGGTGGCGGTTTGATTTGAACTAGATAATTTAAGTGTAGTTTCAGAATTCGGGAGAGAAAAAATGGGGAAAATAATTATTTTGAATTAACTATGAGCGTCGGTGTCTGGGGTCGCTCATCAGAATGACCGTTTCATATTTTCTCAGAACTGACTAGGGTATGGTCTGTAAAAGTTGCACAAGGTGCAAATGGGTGGCGGTTTGATTTGAACTAGATAATTTAAGTGTAGTTTCAGAATTCGGGAGAGAAAAAATGGGGAAAATAATTATTTTGAATTAATTATGATCGTCGGTGTCTGGGGTCGCTCTTCAGAATGACCGTTTCATATTTTGTCAGAACTGACTAGGGTATGGTCTGTAAAAGTTGCACAAGGTGCAAATGGGTGGCGGTTTGATTTGAACTAGATAATTTAAGTGTAGTTTCAAAATTCGGGAGAGAAAAAATGGGGAAAATAATTATTTTGAATTAATTATGAGCGTCGGTGTCTGGGGTCGCTCATCAGAATGACCGTTTCATATTTTGTCACAACTGACTAGGGTATGGTCTCAGAGTGTAATTTCAGAATTCGGGAGAGAAAAAATGGGGAAAATAATTATTTTGAATTAATTATGAGCGTCGGTGTTTGGGGTCGCTCTTCAAAATGACCGTTTCATATTTTGTCAGAACTGACTAGGGTATGGTCTGTAAAAGTTGCACAAGGTGCAAATGGGTGGCATTTTGATTTGAAATAGCTAATTGAAGTGTAGTTTCAGAATTCAGGAGAGAAAAAATGGGGAAAATAATTATTTTAAATTAACTATGAGCGTCGGTGTCTGGGGTCGCTCATCAGAATGACCGTTTCATATTTTGTCAAAACTGACTAGGGTATGGTCTGTAAAAGTTGCACAAGGTGCAAATGGGTGGCGGTTTGATTTGAACTAGATAATTTAAGTGTAGTTTCAGAATTCGGGAGAGAAAAAATGGGGAAAATAATTATTTTGAATTAATTATGAGCGTCGGTGTCTGGGGTCGCTCTTCAGAATGACCGTTTCATATTTTGTCACAACTGACTAGGGTATGGTCTGTAAAAGTTGCACAAGGTGCAAATGGGTGGCGGTTTGATTTGAACTAGATAATTTAAGTGTAGTTTCAGAATTCGGGAGAGAAAAAATGGGGAAAATAATTATTTTGAATTAATTATGAGCGTCGGTGTCTGGGGTCGCTCATCAGAATGACCGTTTCATATTTTGTCAGAACTGACTAGGGTATGGTCTGTAAAAGTTGCACAAGGTGCAAATGGGTGGCGGTTTGATTTGAAATAGCTAATTGAAGTGTAGTTTCAGAATTCGGGAGAGAAAAAATGGGGAAAATAATTATTTTGAATTAACTATGAGCGTCGGTGTCTGGGGTCGCTCATCAGAATGACCGTTTCATATTTTCTCAGAACTGACTAGGGTATGGTCTGTAAAAGTTGCACAAGGTGCAAATGGGTTGCGGTTTGATTTGAACTAGATAATTTAAGTGTAGTTTCAGAATTCAGGAGAGAAAAAATGGGGAAAATAATTATTTTGAATTAACTATGAGCGTCGGTGTCTGGGGTCGCTCATCAGAATGACCGTTTCATATTTTCTCAGAACTGACTAGGGTATGGTCTGTAAAAGTTGCACAAGGTGCAAATGGGTGGCGGTTTGATTTGAACTAGATAATTTAAGTGTAGTTTCAGAATTCGGGAGAGAAAAAATGGGGAAAATAATTATTTTGAATTAATTATGAGCGTCGGTGTCTGGGGTCGCTCTTCAGAATGACCGTTTCATATTTTGTCAGAACTGACTAGGGTATGGTCTGTAAAAGTTGCACAAGGTGCAAATGGGTGGCGGTTTGATTTGAACTAGATAATTTAAGTGTAGTTTCAAAATTCGGGAGAGAAAAAATGGGGAAAATAATTATTTTGAATTAATTATGAGCGTCGGTGTCTGGGGTCGCTCATCAGAATGACCGTTTCATATTTTGTCAGAACTGACTAGGGTATGGTCTGTAAAAGTTGCACAAGGTGCAAATGGGTGGCGGTTTGATTTGAACTAGATAATTTAAGTGTAGTTTCAGAATTCGGGAGAGAAAAAATGGGGAAAATAATTATTTTGAATTAATTATGAGCGTCGGTGTCTGGGGTCGCTCTCCAAAATGACCGTTTCATATTTTGTCACAACTGACTAGGGTATGATCTGTAAAAGTTGCACAAGGTGCAAATGGGTGGCGGTTTGATTTGAACTAGATAATTTAAGTGTAGTTTCAGAATTCGGGAGAGAAAAAATGGGGAAAATAATTATTTTGAATTAATTATGAGCGTCGGTGTCTGGGGTCGCTCTTTAAAATGACCGTTTCATATTTTGTCACAACTGACTAGGGTATGGTCTGTAAAAGTTGCACAAGGTGCAAATGGGTGGTGGTTTGATTTGAACTAGATAATTGAAGTGTAGTTTCAGAATTCAGGAGAGAAAAAATGGGGAAAATAATTATTTTGAATTAATTATGAGCGTCGGTGTCTGGGGTCGCTCATCAGAATGACCGTTTCATATTTTGTCACAACTGACTAGGGTATGGTCTGTAAAAGTTGCACAAGGTGCAAATGGGTGGCGGTTTGATTTGAACTAGATAATTTAAGTGTAGTTTCAGAATTCGGGAGAGAATAAATGGGGAACATAATTATTTTGAATTAACTATGAGCGACGGTGTCTGGGGTCGCTCTTCAAAATGACCGTTTCATATTTTGTCAGAACTGACTAGGGTATGGTCTGTAAAAGTTGCACAAGGTGCAAATGGGTGGCGGTTTGATTTGAACTAGATAATTTAAGTGTAGTTTCAGAATTCGGGAGAGAAAAAATGGGGAAAATAATTATTTTGAATTAATTATGAGCGTCGGTGTCTGGGGTCGCTCATCAGAATGACCGTTTCATATTTTGTCACAACTGACTAGGGTATGGTCTTTAAAAGTTGCACAAGGTGCAAATGGGTGGCGGTTTGATTTGAAATAGCTAATTGAAGTGTAGTTTCAGAATTCAGGAGAGAAAAAATGGGGAAAATAATTATTTTGAATTAATTATGAGCGTCGGTGTCTGGGGTCGCTCATCAGAATGACCGTTTCATATTTTGTCACAACTGACTAGGGTATGGTCTGTAAAAGTTGCACAAGGTGCAAATGGGTGGCGGTTTGATTTGAACTAGATAATTTAAGTATATGAAAGGTTTTCAGACAAAACACAGACGGACACCAATCTCTCTTCAATCAGAATAACTCACAAGTCTTTGACTTTATGGAACTAAAAACTTTCAACAATAAAATGTTGATTAGTCCATGCATATGATTGACAGCACAATAAAATAATTGTGGTATATTTAATATTACAGGTGAAAGAATGCGATAGATGTCAGCGATCTGCCAATGCTGCCCCATCAACAGCCCCTCCTCTGCCAGTTATACCAGTGGCTACAGATGTGTGGAACAAGATAGGTATGGATGTATGCAACATCAAAGAGTCACAAGATGGTTATAAACATGTAATTACTATTACAGATTACTTCTCTAAATGGGTGGAAGCTGTAGCTGTGCAAGATAAAACTGCAAACACCATAGCTGCCTTCCTCCTCAAAACCATTCTGCGACATGGTGCCCCACGCATACTGGTGACAGACAATGGCTCAGAATTCAAAAATCACATCGTTCAGGAGCTCACCAGTACCTATGGAATCCAACACATCTTCACAACACCATACCACCCCCAAGCCAACGGCCTTGATGAAAGGACCAACCAGACGCTGAAGCAGAGTCTGAGAAAAGTTATGCATGATAATGAAGGTGACTGGCCAAAATACATCGACCATGTCGTTTCAGCCATCAATATGACCACTCAGTCGTCCACCGGCTACTCACCAGTCTATTTACGGGAGCTACGGACACCTAGGATGGGGCTTCAAAACGAAATTGAACCCTCAACAGAGGTAAGCTTTGCTGAAATTACCGATAATCGAATTAAGCACTCTATTGAATGCAGAAATAAAAATTTTCAGGAAGCCGAGGACAACATTTCCCGTGCCCAGGAGAAGCAGAAGTTAGACTATGACAAGCGTCATAATATCATTCGGCACACCTTCCAAGTCAATGATAACGTTCTTCTACAGAACCTGAAGCGGAAGACAAAAAAGGGCCATAAGGAGGAGGAAAAATGGCTGGGTCCATACACCATCGCTAAAATCAATAAATCTGGTGTTTTTACCCTTCTTTCCTTCGATGGGAAGCAAATCAAAAGGCATGGTGCACAACTAAAACCTTATATTTCAGGGGAGACCACTGAGAGCAGTCCACATGCAACCTCTTCATTGCAGGGACCAGCACTGGTGAACAGTGGAAGCAGTTTGACGACACCAACTTACTAAGAAAATTTAAGGACTTTATTTTTCATTTGGGTTTAAATTTTTATTCAAAATTATGGCTCATTTGAGGATACCTCCACGTGGTATGAGCTGGGCAATGATGTCACAAAATTACCTTCTTTCTTAGTCTTATTAAAAGAAGTGACATTAGCAGACATCCTCGTATTGTAAATATATATCTGTATCTAGTTTAAAAAGAACGCACTTTCACATTATGACCCCTGGTCTACTTTTTTGGGGATTGACAATGTTATGGTTTTGGCAATTATTTAATTAAGGAAATCAGAGGTCATGATTTGAAAAAGCTTGAATCTACAATATCTGAGAATGATTCCATATTGATAAGACTGATCACTGTTTGTAAACAAATTTCTTCATTCCTCCTATCTAAAACTAAATTGCCCATTGCCAATTGTGTTCCTCACTTACCCCTGAAGGGTTAAGATTTGAGCAAACTGCTTCACTACTTGAAGATGCTTACATATAACTATGAATAATCATGACTTTGCTGTTCTTGAGAAAAAGATTTTTACAGTTTCTTCCTATGTATTTGTATGTAAAACTTTGATCCCCTATTGTGTCCCATTCAACACCCGGGGGCCATGATTTGAGCAAACTTGAATCTGCAACTATGTCAGGAAGCTTTCATGTAAATCTCTGCTTTTCTAGCTCAGTGGTTCTTGAGAAGAAGATTCTTAAAGATTTATTCTATATATTTGTATGTAAAACCTTACCCCCTACTGTGGTCCCATTCAACACCCGGGGGCCATGATTTGAACAAATTTGAGTCTGCAATATGCCAGGAAGCTTCAATGTAAATTTTAGCTTTTTTGGCCCAGTGGTTCTCGAAGATTTTTAAATGAAACCCACCCTATTTTTGCATTTTTATGATTATCTCCCCTTTGAAAGGCTCATGGCCCTTCATTTGAACAAACTTGAAAGCCCTTTACCCAAGGATGCGTTGGGCCAAGTTTGGTTGAAATTGGCTTAGTGGTTCTGGAGAAGTCGAAAATGTAAAAAGTTTAGACAGACAACGGACAAAAGGTGATCATAAAAGTTCACTTGAGGTTTCAGCCGGTTTTGCTATTTTGATATATAGCCTATCAAACTCCAGTAAGATGAGGGTGATACCAGACAGTCAACATTAGAAAGTGAACTGTTTCAAAATTACTTGTTGATATATTACAAATATGCGTGATGCTGTTTTATAACTGACCTTTAGGATGTTTCTTAGTGTTAACCATAGACCGAGTCCATGTCAAATGGCACTGGTCTATAACAATTGTAATTGGGATATAACAAAATGTGTATGTTAATTTTCTTAGTTTAAAGCAATTGAGTTATCCCACAAGTCAACGTCTGATAAACGTTATGAGGAAAAGAGAACACCTTTTTGGAAATGGAAAGAAAATATGCTTTATAAGTACTTTAAAAGTCAATAAAAATGTTTTAAATTTGTGTTATTTTTTTCAATGTTGCGGTCTATGCCAATTCGATGAGGTCTATGTCATCTAGTTTTGGCATAAACCCAGTCTGTACTAAGTTTTAAACGAATTTCGAAAACTGCTTTTCTGTTACTTTAACTTTAATTCAGAAAAATATACTGACAACACGTCACACCAGCATATTTCTTTTCTGTTTTACCACATCCAAACATATAAAAGATGTGGTGACTACAAATGAAGGGAAGAAATGCATTAAAATGCACCATTTTAAATCATTCTTTTTAAATGGGCTAACCTCCCCCCAAACCCCACAGTAAGGTATAGATTTGCCACTGTATTTGAGTGCAACCTGATGTTATTAAAGAACAGACGTAGCTCAAAAACTGCAAATTCACATGAAATTATGCTACTCTACAGATTACTTCGAAAAAAATGTATAATTCAAATCCAACAAAAAAATCAACAGACTGATTGAAATGGATCACAGATTAAAATGTATCACAATGAGGGAAATTGGGATGTTTTGGAGAATTGACAAATTCAATGCAGAAAGAATTAAAAGGATCAGTAAATGATGTCATAATACTTGCCCTTTGACCCCTAAATATCAAGGCTCTACCATATAGAAATTTCATGCAAATGATTATGCACATTTTTACTGTATGCTCGAGAATGTCCAATATATAGGATGTTCTCTATTCGTTTTTCACAGGGTAAATAATTCATATTTTCATTCCAAAGATAATTGATTATTGCATTAGTATGCAAGGTGAAGATAACGAACAGTATAAATTTTCTTCTGGCATGTTTTCAAAGAAATGAATTTAAACTAATTTCACGTGCTTTGAACTACGTGAAGTAAATTATTTTAATGGGATATGAACTCCACATCTCCATTCTTAACATTAATTCAACATAAATTATCCACTTTTCAAATACTGAATGTCTGATATCATCATTGAAAAACACTAGATATATCTATAGATATGATGTTTACCTAGAAATGTAAACCTGAGTCGGTCAAAAACAGGCACCTATCTTCTTAGTCAGGTTAGTGTTACATAACCATGATAAGTTTATTGGATTGGATAGTTGTGCTTTGTGCTCATTTAATTACAAATGAAAATTAGTCATGGGGCTTGGATTATTCTGACCACAAACTATGTCGAAAATCTGCTTTAAATTCATAATTCATAAGTAATTGCGCAAAAAATTAAAACTAAATACCTAAGCATTTCAACATCTACATAAAAATATTTCATTGACATAGCTGATGGCTTTTCGATATTAAAAAACACAATAGAGGAAATTCGAGTCACAACTTTGTTTTGAATTAAACTGGTACAGTGTGATCATGATTCGCATTTATTCATACTAGCAATTAAATCATAGACAATAAAAACAATATTATTTACTTTTTCTTTTTAAACCACTGTCTTACTTTCAAGGTATTGTTATCATAATCATAATGATATAAATCAGTCGAGACTCGATCGCTCGAGTACAGGACGACATTGGTGGGATGCCGATCTCGATGATTCTTGCATGTAAAATGAATAATTATTAGTAAGTTTCTGTTGATATTTTTGCTAAAGGAGCTGCACTAGTTATATAATTTAATATATTAGTTAAAATGCACGTCTTCTTATTAAAATATGTGCATAAATGAAGTTCATATGCCGATCACAATTTCAGATGTAGAATTAAAAACCAAAGCATTTTCTGGTTTTTAAAACAAAATAATTCAATAATACCAATTGTTTTATTGTCTTTTGGTTTTTTTTTCATCACCAAACTTCACACTAATTGCTGATTACAACCATATAAAATGTTTACAATTACCTATGGGTCGAATTATGCGAGCGTCGAACAGCAGGGCTACCGCTATATTTAGAGCGACCCTGAGCACCAGCGACCGTGGTCACCGCTACACCGGAAGAGATATTTAGCGAGAAAAGGGAGCTAATCGCAATGAAATAATAATATTCTGAACATATGACGGACCAGTTCCGGTCTTGCAATGCTTTTTTGAAATTGACGAATTATCGATGGAGTAATTGAAGATTAATAAATGTGTACCTGTTGCTACGAAAGCCATAAATTTTTTATTCGTTACAAATTATTTTACTTTATAATGACATTTGATTAGTTCAGTTAATACAGAGACATTGATATATTGTATATTAATGTCTCTGGTAAGTAAAAATAACACATTCTATACCTGATACGATCTCTACCAATAAAATGAACAACTCGAGGAACAACTATAAAATGCAGAAGCAAGTTTCAGCAATATAAAACTTTCCGATTTAATATTCAAATTGAGTCATGAACTGAGGTGAAAATCCCCAGAGTGAAAATCAACTGATTACAGAAGTACAATACAATATGACTTATTTTTTAATTAGTCATAAATATATTTTTCAATAAAACTTATAAATTATAAAGCGATTCTTTTCTTTAATATTTTATATACAAGTATACTTACATTTTGAAGATGTTTTCACTGTTTCTCTTTGTTTCTTTCCACTAAAAATGCACACGCACAGATTCTGGCTTGTAATATGAGACTGTATTTACTGATAAAAATCTGTTCTGACCAAGCCTTAGATTAAAACACAGCATGTGGCATGTCCACATCTTGTCGTTGCTATGGGGATGACACCATGAGGCAAAGTATATCAGTAAATAGTTATAGGTTATAGACTTTGTATGGGAAAATATGACGACCGAGTTTTTTGGCGCGTAGACGGACCGAGCTTGCGAGGTCCGTTCGCGACAAAAAACGAGGTCGTCATATTTCCCATACAAAGTGTATAACCTTTTTATTATATACTTTCAATTTCATTTAGAAACTAACAATAATTTTATTTTTAACAACAATTAACTTTATCGGTTTAACTGAGTAAAAGATGAAAAACACGAAAAATTTGAAAATTAACGGCGTAGAAATTTGATTGTGACGTAATGTTTGCGGGCCGGAATGTTTCCGGGCATATATCGTGTGATATATGCCCGCAAACGTTTAAAGAAAAAAGAAGAGATGAAATTGAAAGTATATAATAAATTCAATTAACATAGCTTTATGAGATGCCAGTTGGTTTAAGTTATGTATAATAGGCACTGTGGTAATAGGAAGTTTGTGCATTATATTTTGTTTAGTACTTCCATGATATAACTTTGTTATCATCTATAAAAATGCAAACAATTGTCACATCAACAGATTCTTCAAAATCACATATGATCATGACTTCAAGTAGTTTCTACTTAAAACAAATTATAACTTGATAAAAATATCCTAAAAAATCAATGTCACTAAAAATAAGTTGACTTAAAAAAATCCCTTTTAGAATTTAAAATTAAAAAAAAAAAGCTAATGATACACATTATAATGTTGATAATTTTAAATGGTCTTCAATTGAGAAAAAAAAGACTTCTTTTACTTCAACCATTTTTTATTCAAATTCATATCGTCAATTAAAAACTGTTGCCCAACTACTCTATATTAATATTTTTCAAGAATGATCTGACATATCAGAATTAAGTATTTTATATTTATCAGAGACATGTGTAATAATTTAATTATATGTCTCAGTAATTATGAAATGAGTTGTTACAAAACTGCACTCTTAGTCTTTCCACACATCAAAGTAGATGTTTATCTGTTTCAATTGAAAAAAATATAAAAATTGTAAAATAAATAAAAAACAGATGTCTGAAATTGTTCAAAAGTATTTGTTATGAAATTCTAAAGGGTTTCCATAAAACATTTTTGTAACATGCAATGAAATAGTTTTTAATCTATTTAGTAAAACGTTGTATAAATATTTTCATACATTTTTTTTCAGAAACATTTGAAAAACGTTTTTGAAATGTTCAATAAAGATATTTAAAATATCATTTTAATGACACTTTTTGAAAACGTACTTAGACTGTTTTAAGAAAATGTCATATCAACATTTTCTAAAATGATTATCAGAAATGTCAACATAACATTCTTAAAACGTTTGAAAAAAAACGTTTTAATCAGGGACTGAAAAACTGTTTAATGAAACGCTTAAAAAATATTTCTGAAACAATTCATTAAACAGATTAGAAAACCTTTTCAAGAATAAAAATAAAAATGCTTTTTACACGTTTTTAACACAATTTACAAAAAGACGAAATGTTTTAAAAACATTTTTAGAACGTTTTGAAAAAATGTTTTATCAAACCCCCAATAAACCATTAAAAAAAATGTTTTGAAAAAGGTTCGTGCTCCTTGGGAACGAATTGCAGAAAACCTGGATACCAAATTAGGGTACCATTCGATCTCTGTAATATGAGCTTGTGAAGTAGATCTTACAGAAACGGATGCAGGAATTTTTGAAGTGGGGTGGGGAGGGTCGGCACTTGATCTTTTAGATACTTTTCACAACATCCATCCGCTCTCTATGTCTAATATCGCAAAGAAATGAGAGAGAGAGAGAGAGAGAGAGAGAGAGAGAGAGAGAGAGAGTTACTCCCAGTAGGCTGGGGGCGGCCTAGGCCCCCAGAAGCTGTAGGCTATATGGTGCAACTCCTGCATTCTGTCATGCATTCTGAACATTTCCTGGCACTTCCTTTTCACTTTCAAATTCTCTATTTCTTAAACAAAAATTTTCATGTTACATATACTTTTTAAGAATTCTTTTTAAAAGCGATACTTGCATCTGAGGAAAATATCGTAAATATTTTATCAGTGTGTCGTCTTATTTATCCTAGAATTAAATGATAATTATACTGGTGTTGATAAATTTGAATGAAGCAATTGGTAGTACAAAAACATGTAAGTATCTACCTTTCATATCATTTGGACTCAAAGTCTCGTTAAAATTGAAGAAATCTTAAATTGTTTGGTTCTCCAAAGGGGAGGGGGATCAGGACGCCCTGGACCCTCCCCCTTCTGGATCCGCCCATGTCTTATGTGTTGTTTCTGCTAGGAACTTTCATTTGCGATTACAGTCACTTGCCCTTTATAACCATCGCAATGCGAAGTAATATAAGCCTCGTCGCTTTTATTGACAACGGCAATTTCTTTCGTTTGAACTTTCTCTCTCTCTCTCTCTCTCTCTCTCTCTCTCTCTCTCTCTCTGTTAGGCAGTTGAAACGGTATGTAGTGAAAATGTAAGTTTAAACAATGAATTCAGTCGTGTTTTGAAGATTTGGTATATCGAGGTTTGGCTTTAAGTACGTACTTTGTTTTAATAGCGTTAGGCGGAGTTGTCAAATTACTGAGTCAACTTCTCCATCCCCTGTTGGAACTGAGGATGCAATGACGTAGCCAAATCACACTGTGGCTTCTTTGCTAGTTAAACATTATAGGATTCAGCGATATAAAGGGGGGGGGGTGTTCCAGAAATAAAAAAAAAATGAATTGATAAAAATAAATATACGTGTATCATCCAGTGCTAGTTAATCTTTTATTTAACTTGTACATTAAAAATAATTGCCTACAAATATTAGCAGTATCATATATATATATATATATATATATAAAAAAACTACAAAGATGTCCCACAGAAAGGGAGGGGGTGCCAATCCCCGGATTCCCCTCTGGATCCGCCATTTGGACGGAGAGTATATTTAAAGGCAAACACTTACGTGCGTATATTACTGTCTCATGACAGCATCTAGTTTTGACTGCAGATAGTTCCGTTTACCCGATCACGATAGAGGGTCCACGGCGGATGTGACCAGTCGACAGGGGATGCTTACTCTTCCTAGGCACCTGTTCCCACGTCTGGTGTGTCCAGGGGTCCGTGTTTGCCTAATTCTCTATTTTGTATTGTTTATAGGAATCATGAGAGTTATCACTGTTCGTTATCTTCACCTTTCATTTATATCTTACCGAATTGCATTAATATAATATGGTATACTATTTAATTTTTTCCATTATTGGAAGTACTCACACCTCAGCACTTAGAGACAAAATAAGAGGTTAAACGTCTCCCTTCTTTCAACTTTCTCAGACACCAGCTTCCTCTAACAAGGCTTGATCCTATCCGATGGACAGCTTAAAAATGTATCAGTCAACCTGAAAGACCACATCAACAGGGAAGAGAATTTCATTGATGTGTGGTAACCTTCACGGTGACCGCCCAGTATTCCGACGGTCCGATAGTCCGACGGCCCAATAGTCCGACGGTCCGATAGTTCGACGGCCCAATAGTCCGACGGTCCAGTAGTCCGACGGTCCGATAGTCCGACAATCTGATAGTCCGACGGTACGGTAGTCCGACGGTCCGATAGTCCGAAACTCCGATAATGGCATTCATTTTTGCAGTTGTTTCCCTTGCGGCGGAAGTAGGTGGCGCCTTTACCGATGGGGTCCTAGCTCAGAATAGATTCCATTAGCAAAGCAAACGAATACGTAAACATTTCATACAGTTAAAGTATTGTAGCATGCCCTCGTCATGTTGTTGTGTGCCTGGGTGCGCAAACAGGGGAGGACATCGTTTTCCAAAAGACGATGCCCTTCGGAAGCTCTGGATTATTGCTATTAAGCGTGATCAGAAGCCAGGAAAGTTGTGGCAACCTTCACCTTCCAGTGTTGTGTGCTTTCAACATTTCGAAAGTACCGACTATATCAAGGAAACAACTCACGGTAACATCGCAGTTGTTTTAAAGTCTGTTTCTTTAATATTACCAATGTTTTCTTTTTATTTGTTATTTTGTTAATTTGCAAATTACGCAATATACATCGAACGATACTATAGTAAAGCTGTAGTACCAGGAACGTGTAATCGTGTATCTGTCCCTGTCAATTAAATCATATCAATGCATTACTGAAGTAGTTAAATAATCCATAACATTGCTATGATGACATATTCTACACTTGTTTAGTCATGGATGTCCAAGGTACGAGTCTACTACAAGATGGGACAAACTTTGCAACACCCTTCAACAGCTCACAAGGAAACCAGGGAGTTAATTCATTAATTCTATTTTTACATTTAATAAGATGAAATGATGTCCAACTACTATTTGAGTATCAGTGTGCGAAACTTGCTTTTGAAGAATCTACCACAATTTCAAATTTTATAGGCCCAACTGATTATTATAGGCTAACATAGAAGTATCAAGTTCTAATTGTACTCATTATTTGTATTCGCTTTTGTTTTGCAACAGACTTTATCACTTAATATTGAATATGCATAGGTCATTTACAATACTGTTTATTTCTTGGTGATAATATCTAGTGTCTAATTTGTGCAAGTAGTACTAATAGGGAAATAAAATTGAACTACAGAATGCCCAAAATGTGTAAATGTCTTAAAACTGCATTAATTCTCTCTATAAACATATTAGTTCAAAATACTCGTCTCGCTACAACAGACTGTGGGGTGGGGTGGGGGGTAATTCAAGTAGATTTTGTCTACCGTTGATTTCGCACACTGAAAAAAGTTTTTCTACTGGTTTTATACTGCAACATAAAATGTTCACACTTTGGTATGTGGGTTCGATTCCCACCCAGGGCTTACTATTGCAAACTACATTAACTTATCTGAATAATTTTATAACATGTATTACATATAAAAACAATAAATATTCAAGTTTGAACCTCGCCACCTCAAATGTTCACAAATTGCATAATGAAATATATTGAGTTTTTGTTTACTTTTTGTCAAAATTATTTTCTGCTTTTCTTAATTGTTGGATTTCTTGTGTTAAAACAAATTCTATGTTAGTGTAGTTTGCTGTTGCTGGTGCTAAAGGAGGATATACTGCCCTGTGCCTCCACCAAAGTGTTCCTTATCAATAAAATTCATCCAATTCAAGTTGTAATTTTCATTTTAATTGTAGATTCAGATATTATAAAGTAAACTATGATCAAGAACACTACTATAAACAATATCAATTGAATGTACATTTAATGCTTAAACTTCAGAATTGTTAAGATTTCCATCCCTATAATAGGCACTACACCAAGAAAGAAACAGCTAAAAGACCATGCTGTCCCAAGTATCTTTCCATGGCGACAATGTAAGCAGTCATTCAAAGAATCTGAAGATGGCACATTGAGGTCTGGAAGGGGGTACATCAACACTGGCACAGCAGTTGAGGACATGGGCGGTGAAGCTGATGGTGCATCTTTCCTTCCAAATGAAGATTCTGTGTGTAATGTGGAGAGTGAAGTCACCATTGAGACAGATGTTCATCCTAATGCACTACTCTCCTCTTTTGCACCAAGTAACTCCAATTTCCCCCCATCATTTCCGGTGAACTCCAGCACACAGACGCCACAAAGACCCATTTTTAGTATTGAAAACTTTGTCAATGACAATGCTGGTATTATGTTTTATACTGGTCTTTCTTCATATCAAGATTTTTTATTTGTCCTGTGGACACTTGGTGAAGCTGCATACAATCTTAATTATCTATATTCTCAGGTTGATAATGTGAGTGTTCCTGATCAGTTTTTTTTAACACTGATCAAGCTTAGACAGCATAAGATTAACTTTGAACTGAGTAGGCTTTTTAGCATTTCAGAGTCCTCTGTATCCAATATCTGGATTACATGGGTGAATTTTATGTTTCACCAGTGGAGAGAAGTTGACTTGTGGCCAGAGAGAGATCTCGTCAGGTATTATACACCAACTGACTTCAACAGGCAGTTTCCTACTACTAGGGTGATCATCGATGGGACTGAATGTCCTGTGATGAAGCCAAAACCACCCAGAGCACAGCAGAGCACCTTTTCCACCTATAAAAATAGAAACACAGTTAAAGTTTTAGCTGGAGCAACACCGGGTGGTTTAGTTTCTTACCTTTCCCCAGCATATGGGGGTTCAACTTCTGATAGGCAAATAGTTGAAAGATCAAGACTTACAACATTATGTGACAAGGGGGACAGCATAATGGCTGACAAAGGGTTTAATGTTCAAGACCTTTTTGCACCCTATGATGTTACTGTAAATATGCCTACTTTTTTTAAGAACAGAAACAGAATGTGTGGGAAAACTATTCAAAGAGACCGCAAAATTTCAAGTAAACGTGTACATATTGAACGAATTATTGGTTTGGCAAAGACTTACAAAATTCTTACTCAACCTCTAAATACAACTGAAACAAAACTTGCCTTTGAAATCATATTCAATTGTTTCATGCTTTGTAATTTCAGGCAGTGTATTATTCCAAAAAATGCTTAAGAACATGTACCAACAAGTTCACTGGTAATCTCAGTTGAGATTCCACTCAGCTGATATTTGGACTGATGCCTTCGTCAAATCGTGGAACAGCCCTTCGTAATTTATGTCTGGAAATAATTCCCCAACATCTATACATTATTGCAATTTAATTAACAATTTTTTAAGGACTTGCCTAGGTATTCCCAATTCAGTTCTCATTTCATGTGTTTCTTACCCTTGCAAAATTCAAAACTAAACAGGTTTCAAAACTTGATATGAATTTGGCAGCTATTGCATTCATTTCCAGTGTCAGACTGGAAAGCTTTGCATCAGGGTGCATTCACTGCATAGCACCTTTAAACACTGTTTTCATTATTGTCAAATAACTGCCAAATTCATATACAAATTTTGCATCATATATACATCAGCTGAGTCAAATCTCAACTAAGATTACAACAAGCGACACTTTACAGTAACCACAATGTCTGTCAGTCAGTTGACTACTACTAGTGTACCTATGTGGGAAATACTAACCTTTGAGAAGTATCATTGTTTTGATATAGTACTTGTTTGTTATTTTTTTTTAACACGGAACTTTTGTATTTTGTGAGTAAGTATTTTACAGCCCTCTAGATACTGTACACGAAAAGTTTGAATTTTATGCATTCTCTTCCAATGTAATATTTCCATCAATACTCTCTGAGTAAGTATTTGATAGTTGTTATCCAAAGTGAAGCAGATATTTTAAATTTTTAGTTCTATCGATTTTAATTGTAGATTTATCTGATCCAGTACATGGAATTTGTACATAGGGTATTCCATTAGTAAATATTCTATTGCTTACTGCCTGTTCCTTTTTACTGACTTACACAACAGTTCATCCAGAAACTTTGTTTTAAAAAGTCTCCTTATCACTATTGGATGCTTTCCACAGGTCGACATACAAAACTTTCAGATTTCTGAAGTTATCAACTGAGAGACAAGAAAAATATGGATTTCATTTAAACTATATATTTAAGTCATAAGATAAGTAGGTTTAACTGCATATTCCGAATTTCAATTCAACAACGTCATCTTCATAAAATAAACATCACAATTCAAAAATGTACAAAATAAGAGAAAAGATTCACACACACTATATATATATATATATATATATATATATATATATATATATATATTCTATAAGGGTAGCTTTGGGTACCTACAATTGCCTATGCTAAGAAATATATATACAAAAAGAAAAAACAAAATTCTGATAATGTATGCAACATTGACTCATGGTAAAATAAACAGATCACAATGGCAATTAAAGTATACTTCAAATTGATATAAACAAACAATGATAAAACTTTATTTTGTCTAATCTTCTCAAATCAAAATGTAAAATTGCTATACTGCTTGAAGTAAAACTTCTCTAGAACAGCATTCTTGAAATGTGACTGAAAAAAGTGTTCAAGTTTTTCTAACATCTGTTCTATAAAAACCTCATCCCTCTCAATTTGA
This sequence comes from Ostrea edulis, assembly GCF_947568905.1. NCBI lineage: Eukaryota > Metazoa > Mollusca > Bivalvia > Ostreida > Ostreidae > Ostrea > Ostrea edulis. Next base: position 211,307 of record NC_079169.1, on the reverse strand, counting down.
AATATCCTGATATCTTGAAATGTATAAACAACAAAATCACATCTTTTCCTTTCACAACAAAACAACTGCCCCTGAACTTGATAATAATAATCATGTGTTGGGTCTAATGTAGTTTGACCATTAATAACTTTCAAATAAGGAACTGTTTGTGTTGTAACAAGTTGAGTTCTGGAAGAAAAAGGACATTTAACTTCTACAAGTTTATCTTGTTCTACAATAGAGTCTGGACTGGCTGCTAAAAATGGACAGATTTTGCTAACAAAAGTTCCACAACTTCTGGTGACTTCACCCGTTACCTCAAAATATTTCTGAAGAGCAACAGACTCGTACTTCTTGCCATGAATTATGGGAGCTGATTTGATATCATGAACAATTGTAAGAGATTTTGCCAGTTTATCTTTATCTGTCCTATCTGTACATTTGCAAATTCGACCAAATTTTGAGGAATGTAATCTTTTACATCTTTCTGAGAGCCATAGTTTATTTTTTGATTGACCCAGAGTTTGTTTTTCTAAGGAACAAATTTCTGCATTGCTTATATTTGTAATATTTTGTTCTCGAAGCCAAATGTCAGAGAGTTTTTCAAATGAATAATCATGGTCAAGGTCAACTGCATATGGGTTTGCTGGAGTAAATAACTGAGAAATAGGAAGGCGGTTAATTGGAGCATAATTAACACAAGTATTTCTAAAATAATCATTGTAACCTGTGCTTTTTCTGAATTTAGTAGGCCTGGGATCAAAATTAAAAGCATTGGTGTCTTGTCTAGCAAGTTGCAAATCTTGAGCCTTGATGGGGCTTCCAGAAAATGGCTTACATTGATGAAAAGTTTGAATTTTCTGAGTACATGTTTCTTCAGTTACAATTTCTTTTGAAGACGAAAACTTGCATATTGCTAACAGCAAAGTACACACATGTTTACAATGAGCTTTAGGTCCCATACCAGCAGCACACTCACATTGTGTTTCTACAACACAACCATCTTGATCAATGCACACATCAATCTTATAAGTCACTGACTTTTTCATTTGGGCACGACACTCACTTCTGAAGAAGAAAAAGTTATTGAAGTTTGCCAAACGAATGTACTTTAGAAATCTGTTCGAGTATAAATTCTGTGGTATAGTGTCAATTCTTTTATTTTCTTGACTAAGGAAAAACTCTACTGCCGTCATCTTCACAGTTGCACACACACAATCTTCATTCAAATCTTTGTATATGTCATGATCAGGCACACTCATTACATATTCTTCACTCTCTAACTTCTCTCTACCAAAATCTTTATTTCTATCATATGCTTCCAGTCTGAAATAAATCATACTTTATCTATTCACCGCATGCATATATCTAGCATTTAGAAAAATAAATCATTAAACATACAATTATTTAACAGACAAGTCCAGTACTCTTCCTATCAAGCTAAAGGGTTAACTCTGCTCACTAGCCAAAACTAGGATGAAGGCTAAATGTTCCCTTCCAGAAATACCCGTGCTTGTGTGACAAAGTTCTGGGGACAATCACACCTGACAGAGAAGATACCCCGAGTCCTAATGTGGGCCCCATTATGAGTTTTGATGCATGGATGATGTTGACAAATAAGTGAAATGACGATGACTTACAATTACAATGTTTAATTCCATTGTTGTCAATAAATAATGAATTATTAGTCATCGTATTTATCACTATTGATCAACAATATTCATAGGCTATCAAACACCTGCTAATCACAACAACACGCATCGCGCAGGGTAGACTACGTCTTGTAGTACTTGGGGCCTAGTACGTGATTCTGTCAATTCTAACGACTGCTCAATAAACATTTAACGGTTTCAGACATTGAATTAATTCAACAAATGTGTGAACTTATCATATTTTCGTGAAAAAAACACAAAAGAAAACAAACAAATCCATGTGTTACGATTACACCGACACACGGTATCTATAGTCGTTTTGTTGAATCATGTAAACAGTACGATTTATATCAGTAAAATTGGAACAATACCGCGATACTGTATGAATAATGAATGAAGAAAGTCCTTACCGTTCTATCAATTCTCTCTTCCTTCCTGAAACTCTTGCACCTCGCTCTCGCAATTCATTTCTAAGCTTCGGGAGATCCCATACACCATAGCTATTACCGGGTTTATCCGCCATTTTTGTGAGCTGTTGGACCCCATCGGAGCATGCGCCCCCTGTAGTCAGGGGGAGATAACGTCGTCATTACTGTCCGCAATGAATGCCATTTGTGGCCACATTATAAGAGATCGCTATGTAATAGGCAGCAGAAAACAGGATTAAGTGACGTATGCCAGAGCGATTTTTTACGTCACAAGAGCAAAACATCGCACAGTGGGAAAACTTTGAACAGGTTCGACCTACATCGGGTACCTGTAAAGTGCGAAACGAAACGAAACGAAATCTACCGAAACGTAACCCACCGAAACGAGACGAAACAGATTGTATAACCGAACTCTATTAATTCTAATAATTAAAAATGGTATCTTAAGCCCCTGTTAAAGTTACCACATATAAATAAAATTCGCCTCCCCATTGATGCAAGCTTTCGGCTTGACAGATATAAAGTTTTAGTTGGAAAGGGGTGAGTAAGCACAAAATTCATATCCGAAGTTGATTGAATACCATGTGCAATTAGTTTCGGATCCATAAATTTCAGAACAGAGGGTTACAGTTCGGCATAAATACACGTTTCAGTATTTTTTGCTCTAAAGACAAATCTATGTATACATGTGGATATTGTGTATTTGTATGTAGTATATCAAACGGTGGCTTAATTCCCGTTCTTTTTGTAATTTCGGCTTCCCTTGTTCATAAGGCTTTTGAGTTTACAAAATGCTGACCTCCTCCTGATATTAGTGCATAAAAAAATTATATTTTCCGTCCCGTTTTCAATTCCCCGTCCTAGCAACACCACAAATGTATAGAGTCATATTTAGATTCACTACATATCAATAATAATTTTTAATAACACATGTATATATATTTTACCGAATTGCATTCATACAAGGTGAAGATAACGAACAGTGATCAATCTCATAACTCCTATAAGCAATACAAAATAGATAGTTGGGCAAACACGGACCCCTGGACACACCAGAGGTGGGATCAAGTGCCTAGGAGGAGTAAGCATCCCCTGTCGACCGGTCACACCCGCCGTGAGCCCTATATCCCGATCAGGTAAACGGAGTTATCCGCAGTCAAAATCAATGTGTCAAGAACGGCTTAACAATCGGTATGAAACACGTCAGACGGCATTTGACCCAATGCGAGGTTGTATTGACGAACCAGATCGTTATAACGACCATAAAATTTGCGAAATCCTGACTTCAATCGAGACTGTTGAAACCCCTGTACCATCAACTTGTTTGTCAGTAGCTTACCTCGATATAATATGGTATACTATCTAACTTTTTCCATTATTGAAAGTACTCGCACCTCAGCAGTTAGAGATAAAATAAAAGGTTAAGAGCTCTTCCTGCTTTCAAATTTCTCAGACACCAGTTTCTTAAAACAATGTGTCTATGTCCAAAGGCGGATCCAACGCCAGCGACCCCACCTCTTGTTTAGTGTGTTTCGCCAGACCTCTGAGACTGTAACTCTCCGTTCTGAAATTTATGGATCTGAAACTAATTGCACATGGTATTTAATCAACTTCGGATATGTACATTTTGCTCACTCACCACCTCCCCCCTTTCCAGCTTTTAAAACTGTATCAGCCTACATTAAAGGGGAGGCGAATTTTATTTATATGTGGTAATTTTCACAGGGGCCTAAGATACCATTTCTAATAAAAGAGTTCGGTTATACAATCTGTTTCGTTTCGTTTCGGTAGATTTCGTTTCGTTTCGCACTTTACAGGTACCCACCTACATCTACATGTATATATTTCGGCATCGTCGGAAGCCCACGGTTGATTACGCTTCGTTCCTTTCTCCATCACCCGTGGGTTCATTCATTCCTACTTGCTGTGTGTCTGTCTGTATGTGTGCTAAATTTAAGGAACATTTTCATCATATATATACCGATATCTATAGGCTTGTAGGGAGGGCTGACAGCGGATACTCGTCAGGGACGTAGCAACAGAGGGAGGGGGGCTGATCCCTTCCCCACTTTTTAAAATTTTTCCCTTCTTTTTTACATGTTAAAACTCTTTTTGGTTCGGCTGCCCCCCCCCCACCAATCCTTTTTGGCTAGCCCCCAGCTTCCCTCTTTCAAAAACGAGGCCACGCGCCTGCTCGTGTCCCCTTAACACTTTCAAAAGTAGGGAGTGGGGACAAGAGTATGTATGTGCCCCCTCCTTACACTTCTGGAACCCCAAACGAGATCCTCATCTTTATATCAAATGTTTATTGATAACATCCTCCCCTTAATTCTAGTGCAAGAAATTTCTGTTCAAAAATTCTTATTTGCTATAAAGAAAGGTATACCATATAATTGGTATAAAATTCGGATATACAGATTTGCGTTGAAAAAATTAGATAGGCTCTGATTGGCGCATAATTGCATTATTGTCTTCCCATACAAAAATTGATTTCCTTATTGATTGTGTTATGGCCCGTTATACAGGAAATTTTCATTTAATAAACTTTTGCCCGGGGGGGGGGGGGGACTTGAGGCCTACTTCAAACTTTTAAGACTGAGCAGCAGGGTGTAGGGATTCCTACCATTTTTAGCTTGTTATTTCAGGGGTTGGGGTGATTATGTAGGTTACCGTCGCCATGTTCATGACGTTTATATGAATTTTTTTAGAATTGAATCCCATTTTAGCATGTGCCCCAATCTAAGTTTTGTGTTCCCCTACCAACACTTTACGATGTTTGACTACGGCATTGGCGTTGCCTTATAGCTAATAACAAATTCGTCCGAACAAATTGCTAATTCGTCCGAACAAATTACTAATTTGTCCAAACCAATTACTAATATGTCCGAACAGATAGCTAATACGTCCGAACAAATTGCTAATTTTTCCGAACGAATAATATATTTATATATGGCCTTTCTACGCCGCCGTAAGTTCACACTTGAATGATTTTGGTCAGAAATTGATTGTCTGATTTATAATCAGGCCGTGTCGATTTTGGCGGTTTCTGGTAATTTCCATAAAATAATGCCTGACATGAATACACTTTTAACTCTATTAATTAAAATCTTTGGTGATGGTCAACATGTCGGACTATCGGACCGTCGAAATATTGAACCGTCGGACTATCGGACCGTCGGACTACCGGCCCGTCGGACTATCGGACCGTCGAACTATCGGACCGTCGGAATACTGGGCTTGAACCAACTTTCACAGGGGTCTGAGATACCATTTTTATTATCATGATTACACAGTTCAATTCTACAATCTGTTTCGTTTCGTTTCGGTGGATTTTGTTTCGTTTCGACAGATTTCGTTTCGTTTCTATTTCGTTTCGGATTTTACAGGTACCCGTTCCAACAGTCCTGTTTAAAATCAGCATTTCTCAAATTCTATGGTCATTATAACGATCTAGTTTGCCAATAAAACCTATCATTGGGTCAAATGCTGTCTGAGGTGATTCATGCCGATTGTTAGGCCGTTCTTGGCACTCATTTTGACTACGGATAACTCCGTTTACCTGATCAAGATATAGGGCTCACGGCGGGTATGACCGGTCGACAGGGGATGCTTAGTCCTCCTAGACACCTGATCCCACCTCTGGTTAGATGGAATCTTCTATCGTTAAAATGATAATGTCCTACGGACCCGATTCAACAATAGAATGCGTCCCATATACCTGAAATATAGCAAAATGAAAATTGCACACATTTGGTCAAATATTTTCATTGGAATCTCTTTAAGAAGTCCAACTTCAGGGCTAAGTTTACTCGAGTGAGTAATGTAAGGTGAATATAACGAACAGTGATCAATCTCATAACTCCCACAAGCAATACAAAATAGATAGTTGGACCAAAACGGACCCCTGGACACACCAGAGGTGGGATCAGGTGCCTAAGAGGAGTAAGCATCCCCTATTGACCGGTCACGCCCGCCGTACGCGTGAGCAGTATATCCTGACCAAGTAAACGGAGTTATCCGCAGTCAAAATCAGTGTGCCAAGAACGGCTTAATAGTCGGTATGAAACACGTCAGACAGCATTTGACGCAATGATAGGTTGTATTGACGAACAAGATTGTTATAACGACCATAGAATTTGCGAAATGCTGAATTCAATCGAGATTGTTGAAACCCCTGTACCATCAACTTCTTTGTCAGTAGCTTACCTCGATTTAAAAACTGACTATACGCAGAACAAGCTCTTGCATATCGAATCAGTTGAGATATATAAACACCATATGCAGGTGATAATGGAATATTGCTGCATAAATATGGGAAGTAGAAGATGGAGAAGCTGAAATCATCCCGTTTGTCATACAGTTGAGTTGTCAGGTTGCCGTTAATGTCTACTTTTAATAAAATATCTAAGTATGAAGCAGAAGTGGACGACTCTGTGGAGTCCTTTATTTTGAGCTCACAGGGATATATCAAATCGACATATGAATGAAAGTTGTTATTGTTAATAGACAAAACGTCATCGATATATCGAAATTTCGAATTGAAGGCTACAGCGAGAGATTTTTCTTCTCACGTAGAAGTTTTAAAATAAATTCTGCTTCATATGAATATAGAAACAGGTCAGCTAACAAAGGAGCACAATTCGTGCTCTTGGGAATTCCAGCAGACTGTTGGAAGACCTGATCACCAAAGATCACCGTGGAATCAGAGTTGTGTTTAACAAAGTAAGTTTTTGAATGACTGATCACTATTTCCGTTTTCCATTTTTGTTGAAGAAGCAGCTGTCTATGATATCAAAAAGTCTAGTCTTTAATTTATCGTGAAGAATGGTCGTGTATAGTCCCCGAGGGTCTCTACAGCCCAGTAGCTAAGTACTTCGTTACTAGCTTGAAAATACGGATGTATATTTAATACCTGTTATAAAATTTAGAAATTCATTTCAAAATTAAGGATTATCTCCCTCACGCATAACTCTTATCCTTAGATAAATTTGACTCCACTTTTTTGGCACACTGTTTTCCCCTAAAATAGCTCTAAAACTTCATTGTTATTTCGGATTTCAAACATTTCGGTTGAGCATCACTGAAGAGACATTATTTGTCGAAATGTGCATCTGGTGCATCAAAATTGGTACCGTATAAGTTTTACATAGTGTAGAAAAGTCATAGGTTTTAATGGTATTGATTTGGGAAAAATTCTGCGATTTAAAGTTTACTAAAAGTTCTTTAGAATTTTTTAGAATACACATTTGATTAACACCACTTCTGACATATGTAGTCGCACAGTAAGTTTGACGTTTCTCCTTCACAGCTGTTAATATTTTCGTGAGGAGCAAAGATAGGGGCTTGGTAGAGCACTTACTGGATCCAGCAATGTATCTTTGTAATGGTTTTTATGTAGTTTAGGAATCCAGTATAGGTACGGTAACTCATATTCAATCGACCCATTGACTGGGATATTAAATGTGTCTAGAACTGAAGCATGGTTTTGAAGAATTTCATCTTTGAAAGGGCAGTTGGAGTATAAGTATGATTACCAAAAGTGGAATTAATGCCAAGTTCGTTGAAAATACAGTTGTAACAATGAGCCTTACAAAGACAATGTTGTTAATAGCTTTGTCAGCTGGATCCAAAACATATTCCTCATGTAACCTATTTAATTCTTTTATCACTTTTGGTTTACTAAACACAGAAGGATAGGTGGTACGTACTTTTGTTTTCGTGTGTCTAATGCGGGATTTTAATATTTCTCTTATGCTTTTATCCCATTCTGACAATGTATCAAGTTCTTCTTTTTCGTATTTAGCCCATCGTCTGGCATAATCTTCGATAGAATTCATAATAGAGATGAAGTTCTGTCGCCAATTAAAAGACCGAGGTTCTCTGTATTTAGGACCTTTTAGAATAAGTGATTTGAGGTCCTCATTTTCAACTATATCAACATCACCAGTAATGACATGTCCAGCTGGACTATAGTTGAAAGAAGATGAAGAACAAGAACAAGTCGGTGGATTACGTATAAGATGGTCTATATCTAGGCACTGCAAAGTTTGTTTATAATTAAAAAGTTTGGATGCAATAGTAGAAGTATAGCTGTAGGAAATACAGGGTGTAAACTTGAAATTGAAATAAGTTGGAATACACGACTGAACCCTTTTATGGCGAAGAATGTTGCTTCATGGGCCTACTTTGAAGAATGCATCAAGAATATGATAACAAACATTGTACCTGTTTGATGTTACCTTGAAATTTCTACTAAGTACAACTTACCACAAAGCAGTATAGATTATTTAAGAAATGTATGATGGACTTTGAATCTTTTCACATTGGGATGAATATTGCAAGTCAGAGCTCCATGAAAAAATCAGTCTATCATGTCAAATGCTGTTAAAAAAAACCTGAAAGACATTTCTTACACTTATACTTTCTCTTGTATAGATCATTGTTACATAAACCAACTCGTTATGTTGACTGCAATTTAATTTCTTATTCAGCATTTGTGAAAACAACCACCACCTAGGTTTTCCACGATGACATCACAATGTTTAAAACACTAAGTTTTCATCATGATATTGTAGTTACCAGTATTTGAAATCCCTGTATATGAATAATAAGAAAACAGTTTTCAATTTCAGTTTGTAACAATATTAAGGAAAAAACCCAGAATGAATGTAAAGATTAGATGTTTATTTTGTTTGAACTTCAAAAGTACTACCATCTGAATTCCTTTCATATTGACCATCATAAAAGTTATGTAGAACAGTTGTATTATACATATACTCAAATTCCTACTGCTACAATGTCGTTATGATTGTGATTTCAAATGAAGGCATATTATGCAACAATTAGAAGCCACTATAAAAAAAATCACTTACTTAAGGAGGAATACTACATTACAGAAATTTACATGGATGAAAAGTTGAGGATGTGTACAATAATATCTTGAAATCGAAAATGCAAAATTACTTATTAGTCAACTAATATAATTTTAGTGAAAAAGTAATGTCGGAAAGAAATCTACCCCTGCCGTACTCGAGCTGTAGTATACCTCCTTAAAACCCTTTAGTAGACAATACAACTGTTGGACAACTTGTGCTCAAAAAGTTTCCAAAAGAATTTGATGATTTGTGTTCACAGGAACAATATTCCATGCAACACTTGCATTTAGAACATAAACATAGTTCATTACAGTTTTCATGCGAGTCTTCTGGAGATGAAATGGCAGTTTCTAAAAGACCTTTCTTTAGTTCTTTAGTACTTCCTTCCTGATGCACTTGGTGGTGGTAGATTCCTTTTCCAGCATCGATTTTAGTCCTTCATTAGTACATTTAGTAATGCTCCTTTTGTATGCGTAGCACACAGCAAATCCATTTCGCCCATCCCTGGCACACCGACCAATATCATGCCAATAAGACGGGATGATGGGGGTATTCCCCAATGAATCACCAAATTGACATTGTGAATGTTGACTCCCATGCCGAAGGCAATAGTGGAGATGAGTAGTTTCATATGTCCATTGGGCGAGATGAAGTTTTCCATTATTCTCTCCTTGGATTCTTCATCGTTACTTGCGTGGAACATATCCACAACTCTGTTATCTGGAATTTTATCACCACGAAACACTTTGTCTTCCAACTAACCTAACACCCAATTGAAAATCTGTTGGCAATTGTTTATAGATCTGACATAATTAATCATCTTCCGGATGTTCTTTGGGTCTTGTGAATGAAAATGACCTGGCAGCCACTTCAGAGCTTCTTTTATGCTTTCTGTCACTTTTTCCATATGGAAGAAAATATTTGGTCTGAGAAATTAACCATGGAATTAGTGTCAAATTTTGTAAAGGCTAACATAACAAGAGGCCCACAGACGTATGAGTCATCTGAGTACAGTCCGAACTAGTTTAAAAATATCAGTAGTGCAAATTCCATGAACTTCCTCTTCTGCATATCTAAGCAAAATTCTAATATTTAGCAACAGTATAAAACAAAATGTGTCATAAATACTCCAAAAGTGTCTTTAGAGATTACAGAATTTACATAAAATATATTTTATAACAACAAGATTAACCCACCCTAGAGTAAACACACCCGTAGCTAGGGGGGGTTCGTGGGGTTCGTACGAACCCCCCCCCCCCTTGAAAACTACTAAGCACTATTAAAGTCGGCATTTTGTTTGAATTGTGACTATTAAAGTCGGGATTTTTTATGAAAATCATGAAAATTCATAGTAAAAAAGGCATGATTCCAAAATTCAAATTAAGTGCCAGGAAATTGCTAGATTGTAGGATTTTGCACCAAATACCCCAGAGCCTAGACCCCCTGCCGTAGTGGCACCTCGCGGTGTCTATGTAACCCCCCCCCCTTGAAAAATCCTGCCTACGGGCCTGGTAAAAATCATGGGTTCACAATTTTTATCTCACAATTTCGGTACACTTTTTCTGCTTTTCATACATATACACATTTCATTTTTATACTGTATCAGCAATATTAAAGAAGTCTTTCCAATGATAAAAACAATAATCACTATGCTAATTTTGGAACCCCTACCCCTGGGACCTTGAAATTTACTTTAGTAGGACCTACTCCTTCTAAATATCGACTTTGTTTCATTTTAGTATCAATAGCATCCCGAGGATCATGATATACATTATATATGCATACCCTGATAAATAGGCAATATATTGGGTACAGTATTAAAAATGCTTACCTGTCTGGTAAAAGAGCAATGACTCTAGTGCTGTCCTCGGTCATCCCCAACACTTCATACATTACTGTATATGTCTTTCTGGATATCTGCTGTAGCAGTGGCAGTCAACAGACCCCTAAAATAAATAATCATCTTTAATGCATGTATGCAAGGTGAAGATAACGAACAGTGACCAATCTCATAACTCCTACAAACAATACAAAATAGATAGTTGGGCAAATACTATATAAATATTAAACTTGATTGTGTCTTGCTATATATATATATATATATATATATATATATATATATATATATATATAATAAAGAAAAATTAGAACGCCGAAAATAACTCAACCGGTTTCATTTTCAATTTTCAAGAGTTATGACATTATTGCTTAGTTACACATTATAGATTTAACTATGACGTCAAACCTGACGGATTGTATTGACGCTTTAACAAAGATCATTATGACGTCATGATATAACGTTATGAAATAATACATGAGAAAAAGAAAAGAAAAACACAGCCGACTTTTGGTCTGTGCAAGATAAAAAATATACAATATGTACAATAATAATGACAAGTTTGTTTACATAGCAGTTGACTTCTGACCTATGTGTTAACAATCAAATAAAACAGATTTATAATGTGTGAAAATGTTTATAAATCATATAAAGTTTTGCTTTTTATGGAGCGTTTAATGCAGGTTTGTATCCTCGAATAAACATCGTTTCTTTATTTCACGCTCCGTTTCCGTAGTGTCTACATTGTATATATATATATAATTATATATATATATATACAAAGCACTAAAATGACCAAACCAACGACACGAACAACCAGATTGTCAAATTTTCGTGACAACCCGTCCCTTCCTCTGGACAAACTTCCTCAGGAGTCGTTTGTCCTGAGGAAGGGACGGGTCGTCCCGAAAATATGACAATCTGGTTATTCGTGTCGTTGTTCATTTTAGTGATTTGTATAATTTTTTGTATTTGATCTTCTATCCATGACACTTTTAGGTATCGGGTGTTGTTGGAACTTAGTGCTTTTTTAATATATATATATATATATATATATATATATATATATATATATATATAGTGCTTTATATATATATATATATATATATATATATATATATACAAACAATATTGAGGCATAGGCAGATTTGTAATACTAACATGATGGTGTGTCTTCATGATTTGGACTTGGTTTATTTCTGAATCAAGATTTTCTATTAGATTTGCATCATGAAAAAAGATATATCAAATTTTGCGCATAATCAAGATATTTTCATACATATTCCAGTTTTTTATTAAAAAAAACTGCCGCAGTGGTCAGTTGGTAAAATTTAGCATATAATTACTTGTCTATTCTTGAAACTTTCTTTTGAGCATAGAATACATAGGTAACTTAAAATGTTCTGGTTTTTTTAAAAGCTTTAATGTTTCTTGCATGATTTTCTTTGACCGTTTCTAATTAGAAATTGTTTTCGTTAAATGTAACATAATTGGATTTTCTATGTTGTCGAATATTGTATTTTCATTCTCATATAGACATTAATGTTCTAGCATAATCTAGTATGCCAAATGTAAAGATATGAAATATGTACAAATACAGAACATATGAAATCATTCAAACAAAGGACCATACATAAGTAAACACATGTCAAAAAAAAAACCCAGTATCACCTACCATTGTGAGCAGTGAGCCTCATCAAACACAACAACTGAAATAGCTGTTTTCCTAATTATTTTCTTCCACTTCGGCAATACTGTGGCTTCAGGGGAGGAAAATAAAATGCTGCTACCTTCAAGTTCTGAAATCTAAAAAAAAAATACATTCAGGAAATTGTGACAGTGTACAACATCTAATCTTAAGTTAGAGGTGCATAGTTTTTTTTTTTAATTCTGATGCATTATATGTACCTTCTAATAAAGTGGTGTCCAAAAGAACTCTGGCTTTCACATTGAGGGCATTTAGTGATTGCACCTGATCCTGCATTAAAGCTCGCAAAGGAGAAATTACAAGAACTGAGTGATTGCATTCTACCTAGACAAAAAACCAATACCAGCTGTTAATAGTATGGTGTCATAGAATTGTGTTGCAAAATTGTGATGACAGAAAGAAAAAGAGTTTTTTAACTTTTGTTATATCAATATTTGTGTTCGAAAACCTAACCACAGGCTCTGAATGAAGCAAAATTGCATTATATAGTCTTCACGTTCAGAAGTTGATATCTATATAATGCTATTCATTCATTAGAACCAAAATCTTTATTTTGATGACTATACCTATGGTTAAATTAAAGTTACATACAAAACTATCATAATGGAACATTTTTACAACAAAATAAATGTTTCACATTTAGAGGTGATATTACATTGATACAGAGCACTTTCACTTAATGGCTGTAATGAAGAAATATTACATAACCATGCTAATATTTACGTGAAGTTTGTCCAGCAGAAGTGGGATGAGTGTGTAAATCGGGCTTTTTCCATAGCCAGTAGGAAGCTGGGAAGACACACCCTTTCCTTCAAGCACTGCAGAGAGTATCTCTATATGTTCTTCTTTTAATTTGACCGGGAAATTGTGTACCCGCAGCAGATCGTCAACTTTCTTTCTCGACGCCATGCATATAAACAGCTTTCCCCCAACAATACTTTATATGGTAGTGGGCCGTTCTTATTTGCAAATTAGGTAAGCGTTCCTTTTTCAAAACCAGTAGGGTGTTCCGATGGCTGTTTCCGGTAAAATGGCAGTCAGTTTAAATCGAGAAAAGTAACATTTCAAAGTGTTGAGTTTACAATATTATTATACGATTTTTTTCACAGTGTTAAGGACTTACAAATTACCAATGAGGTTAGTTGTAATCAAATTTAACTTTAAATGTACGCGTTTATTCTTTGATAAGTTTAAAATCGGTTTGGAGCGATTCCGCAATTTTCTGCTACATTACGGGTATATGGGAGGTATTTTAACTGTGATGAGGGCCTGTCCCGAGACACAGTTAGATATTCTAACTAACTTCTGGTATACCCATGGGTCCATGTTTGCCCAATTCTCTATTTTGTATTGCTTATAGGAGTTACTAGATTGATCGTTGTTCGTTATCTTCGCCTTTCATATAAGGTGTCTTGTATGTTTTACAAGATGTATAATAAAAATTAATGTATAAGATATCTTCTATATTTCATAAGATATGTCATAAACTTTATAAGATATCTTGTTTAATATATGAAGATATCTTATGAAGTTAATGACATATCTTATATACATGTATTTTATAAAATATCTGATATACATGTATTTATGAGATATTTATAAAATGTAAATTAAATGAGACATCTTATCAAATTTATAAGTTATCTTATTAAAAATAGAAGGTCTCTCATAAATTATATAGCATATCTTTATAGAGGATTTAATATAAATATTGCGTGCCACGTATACACCCTGATAAGTATGAGCGCGCAAACACGCATATACAGATACACAAGAGCACACAGAGTGAAATACAAAGCACGTACTACCATTTGTCATGGTTTGATAAGAAAATGAAATATTTAGGTTCGGCATTAACAACACTACGTGTACAATTTTAATGAAAATAATAGTTTGGAACTTCAATTTATCACTTTTAAAACATGTCAATTTAGTGTGAAAAAAAATCAGTACTATGATGAACAAAGTAGAAAAGAAAATGCCAACTACTGTACTAGCGATAAGCATGAAAGTAAAATGTACGGAAAAGCTACAAAATTGTAATTTTTATTTTTACAAAGAACGCATCAAATTGAACAGGTGGAGTAAGCAAATCTATAAATTTGAAACTTTATACATGTAGGTCTGAAGCACTTTTTATATGTAAAATTGGCTCTTTGAAAATGGAGCCATTATTTTTTAAAGTATTTAGTTCTCTTTTTCTAGATCTCTGTTATTGAATTTGACGAGAGAGAGAGAGAGAGAGAGAGAGAGAGAGAGAGAGAGAGAAAGAGAGAGATTACAGAAGGGTGGTTGGATGGAAGCGCGGGGATAGCTCTGACATGATGAAGAGTAGGCGTCTATGGAGGAATACTACAGTTGTGTACTCTCTCCTCTTGTAGGCTTATCCTTTACGCCACATTTATGAAATACAAGAGTAGGCCTATTCTCTGAGCACTTGAAACATGTCGAAGGTTTGAAGAGCTGTTTCAAATCGTAATAGAATTTGCTATGATTTTATAGGGACGACCAATAGCACCTGATTGCTCATAGAGGACTACCAGAAAGCGCCACATCTCCCTCAGCTATTACCCTCCAATTCAAAAGACTCGTTATTCGGTTTGATTAGACCAGAAGAAAAAGAAGAATTTGGAGGAGGAGGAGGATTAGAAGAGAGGAAGAGTAGGAAGGGGTTGAGATTCGGCTTGGCTGAATATATGGAATGACGCCTTCATCGAATCTCGGAGCAGTCCTTCATAATTCATGTCTGGAAATTTACTTTCAGATTCGGTCAGTTCTAGCAATTAATGTGCACTTATTTGACACTGCTGTTCGCTTCAAATCAGTTAGTTGTCTATCAAACCAAATATGTACATATATCACTATTAATGCTGTATTACTTACCGTCTAAGTATGTAAATTCCATAAAATAAACCATCACTTATTTTTCCGTTCAAATGAAGACTTCAATGGCGCAATATTGTATCTCCCAAAATTGAAGAGTTCCTATAGGTTTTTTTTTAAATTAGCAAAATGCAAATAGGTATGTAGAGATACATCAGTAACTAGATAAAGCAGACCATAGGAACTCTTCAATTCCAGGAGATAACATATTGTGCCATGAAAGTCTTGATTTGAACGGAAGATTTAGTGCCTATTTTCATTTTGGGATTTTTATACCTAGACGGTAAGCAATACAAATTTAATAGTGATAGAGACTTAGTTTGATTGTCAAATTACTTATTTGAAGCGAACAGCAGTGTCAAATAAGTGCACATTAATTGCTAGAACTGGCCGAAGCTGAAAGTAAATTTCCAAACATTAATTATGAAGGACTACTCAGAGATTCGGTGAAGGCGTCAGTCCAAATATTCAGCCGAGCCGAATCTCAACCGAGATTAGGGGAATAAGTGCTAGATGATGATGAGGAGAGTGATGAGAAAAGCAAAGTTTGGGTTTGGTACTGGGGGCTTTGGTGGCGATCATTCGTGCTCGGGTATAGCCAAAATCGACGACCATTCATGTTCACCCTCACGACACGTTCGTTTGTATTATAGAAACCTTGCGCGTACAAAACGTATATGTTTATGTTTTGCTTACGTATAAATATCCAATAAGTTTATCTATTTATACACGAATCATAATAAATGTAGGCCTACAAATGCATAGAAACAGTGGCATTTGGATAAATGATGAAATCTTTAATGAAATAGTTTATGAAGCGCGGCGAAGAAAATAGCTTGGGCAGCTATAAGGCCAATCATCGCGCGAACCTGTCAAACTGTGGATGACAAAAGTGCCTTTGGTAAGTGTAAAAAAAACCTCTGTTCTACCTTTATAAATTGTGGATCATCTTTGAACGTGTTTTTCAAAATCTCAGATACTTGCATGTATATGCATAGTAGAAAATTGCCTGTTGACATTACAATACAATAATGCTATGGACCCCGACTGAAAATACAGCAACATATTAAGATCTCAATCGTCTGCAGAAACAACGGCACTGTAAATCGATGGTTTTGTAAGGATGGGCCGGTAGCTCTCTGGTACATTTCAATCTCTCCCAGTGAGCTACGTTCTGTACGGCTTGTGGCATATCCGCACCAGTTTGTTAATAGCATCCGTTTTGTAATTAAACTAACTGTTTTACCTTAACTCACCTGTGCTGAAAGATTAAGTTATTAAAGAATTTCTAATCGAAATGTGTCCGAAATTTGATAATAAAAAATAATAACCAGTCCATACGGGGTAGGTTGATTGACAAATCTTTTAATAATCAGTGATTGATTGATTGATGTTTTCCGTCACACTCAACAATTTTTGCAGTTATCTGGTGGCGCCCAGATTTTATTGGTTGAAGAGAGAACCCAGATACAACGTAACTGGGAAGAGATCACCAACCTTCCGAAAGTAAACTGAAAAACTTTCTCACTCACCGTCGCGAGCGGGATTCGAACCCACGCCGAGAGAGGTGGCCGTGTGATTTTGAGCGCGATGTTCTTTTTTTTTTCTCTCTTTTATTTTGAGCGCGATGTTCTATCCACTTAGCCACGGAGGCCCTAATAATCAGTGAACTAGAAAATTAAACGTTATTTGAAAACTTCTTATTTGATTATATGTTCAAATTTTGAGACCTAGAATCATAGGAAAATTGGAATATTATAAGGAATTTGTTTGACATTTCTTTCTCAACAACATGTACAAGGGTTACAATTTGTCAAATTGATATGCAAGTATCCTCAGTATGCCAAGCGGAATAACTCTTCAAATTTTGAATGAATTACAATAACAAAACGGATTTATGACAGTTGGGTTTTGTTTGTATAACCCCTGGTTTAGAGAGATATGTCGTCATCCATGCAACCCCTGATTTAGAGAGATATCGCGTCATTCATACAACTCCTGGTTTAATGAGATATCGCGTCATTCATACAGCCCCTGGTTTAAGGGGATATCGTGTCATTCACAAGACCTCTGGTTTAAAGAGATATGTCGTCATCCATACAACCCCCGATTTAGAAACACATCGCGTCATTCATACACAAACGACCCCTGGTTTAATTAGATATCGTGTCATTCATGTAGCCGCTAGTTTGATGAGATATCGCGTCATTCATATGTATACATGTTTTGAGATACAACGTCCCGTTGCAATATTGCACCAACTGCTCGATATCGCTCTTAAAATAAGCATCATCTTCTACGTCAAAAAATTCATTGAGGTATTGCTGGATATTTCATTGTCTTTTGAATATCCCATATGCTTCTCGTTGATTTGTATTAGCTAAATATTCACACCTCCTTTATTTTTAGAGTGAGAATTCTTTCTATAAGATCCTTTAACCGACGATTTTTTTTGTTTTTTTTTTTTTTTTTTTTTTTTTTTTTTTTTTTTTTTTTTAGTTTTGTTTTTTTGTTGTTGTTTTTTTTCACTGACAGATTCCATTTCATACACGTGTCTATAAATACATATACACAGTGTACATGACCAGCATAGAGGAATTTTAATTTCATTGAGTGAATGGGGAAGAACAGCTGGTCAAATAGAAGTCGGACAAACTTTTGATATACATTGTATCTTACTGAAGAAGGAAAAATGTTATCTTAATTTTTAAACTCAGAACAACATGTATTTACATTTATTTGTACGTTAGACTATTACACTTTCCAGTGTGGCTTGAGGAACTTTTTAACCCCAACAGACAATTTAAATTTACAACGTACAAATGATATAAGCGGCGAAGTAAGATAAAATTATGTTCGACAGTATATAGTTGTTGAACATCATTATGGTCTGTACTAGATGCCGTCCCCACATCAATAGCTGTTCTGAGTGCCTCGGTGATTCACGCTCAGTCTAGAGGAGGACGAAGTGTGTCCTCGTCACGAGGTGAACCTCTGAAAGCACATGTCTAAATAGTCTAGGTACTAGTACTAGCTGTTTTTGGTTGTTTTTTCTTCTTCTTGCTATCTTAAACACGTGATACGAAGGCTATTTTAAACACGTGATACGAAGACATCATCACTTTTCCTTTTAAAGCTACAAAATTACGTCACACAGTAGATTTTGCTCTTTAATTTCGGTGACAAAACGCCCATGGATGAATAGACTTCTTTTGCCATTTTGAATATACTATCACGAAACCGAAACCTCGGTATCTGAGATACAGTACACGACACGAGTTTTATACACTCACAGTGGAACCTCGGTATCTGAGATACAGTACACGACACGAGTTTTATACACCCCACAGTGATCCAGTGTGTTCTCCGTGTCTCATGGTGTATATTATTTGCCATTACACATCTTCTGGGGGCTTCGCTGTGACTTTGTAGGAGGTGTGAAGATGTGCCGCAAGCTACTTTTTTTTAAAATATAATTTAATGGCTAAAATAATATAAAAATTAAAGCGATGTCGATGATTGATAAATTGGATTATTTTGACCGAGACTTATATTCAATAGAGATTTTCATAAAGAAAATGTTCATCGGGAATGTCTGGATAATACAATGATCTATGTATAACAAGTAAATTCCATGCAAATTACGAAAATCTTTGTCACACTAGAATTAATTACGGGTAACTAGTCCTCGTATCTGAAATTAACAGACTCGAAGTGTTTGACTTCTTTTTAAAAGTGTGATATATATTGGGTCGGCACGATGTCAGATCTAGTCTAAGATCATAGATATCTTATCCGATCCAATATATTTCACACTTTTCGCAAGAAGTCCATCAATTGTGTTAATTTCAAATACCCGGATTAGCTGACCCCCCAATTGTTCTATTGTGGCGAAAACCCTTTGAATTTGCACGGAATATACAAGTTTTACACAGGTTATTGTTATAGATCATAGGGACCCGATGATTTTGTTATTTATGAAACAAGAGGCCCATGGGCCACATCGCTCAGCTGAGTCTACTTGGCCCATATCTGAAGACTTTCCATATATATTTGCATGTAAAACCATAGTCCCTATTATGGCCCCAACCTATCCCTGGAGGCTAGACAATGTCAGAAAGTTTTCATGTAAATGTCAATTTCTTTTGCCCAATGGTTCTTGAGAAGAAGATTTTTAAAGATTTTTCATTTATTTGTATGTAAAACTTTGATCCCCTATTGTGGCCCCATCCTATCCCTGGGGGTGGGGGTGGGGGGGGCATGATTTGAACAAACACGAATCTACACTATGTCAGAAAGCTTTCATGTATGTAAATATCAGCTTTTCTGGCTCAGTAGTCCTTGAGAAAAAGATTTTAAAAGATTTTCCCTGTATATTTGTATGTAAAACTTTAATCCCCCTTGTGGTCCCATCCTACTCCCCGGAACAATGATTTGAACAAACTTGAATCTACATTATGTCAGAAATCTTTCATGTAAATATCAGTTTTTCTGGCTCAGTGGTCCTTGAGAAAAAGATTTTCCCTATATATTTGTATGTAAAACTTTGATCCCCCCTTGTGGCTCCATCTTACACCCGGGGGCAATGATTTGGACAATTTAGAATCTGTACTACCTGATAAAGCTTATCTATAAATTTCATCTTTTCTGGCCCAGTGGTTCTTAAGAAGAAGATTTTTAATGACCCTACTCTATTTTTACCTTTTCTGGATTATCTCCCCCTAGAAGGTGGCGTGGTCCTTTAATAAGCTTTATTTTAACAATTTAGAATTCCCTTTACCTATACCTAATGATGCTTTGTGTCAACTTTGGTTGAAATTAGCCCAGTAGTTTTCTAGAAGAAGTAAAAAATGTTAAAAGTTTACAGACGAACGGACGCCGTACTACGGGTGATCAGAAAAGCTGACTTGAGCTTTCAGCTCAGGTGAGCTAAAAAGCTAATAAATGACGAAACATGACCAAACTGCAGCTTGTTAGCCCCGTGCTAACATTTCTTATATTTTATTTATATGTGTCAGAAGCTTTTAAGGGGCATTTAAAATTCTTGACACGCAAAAAGAAAGCAATAGCAACAAGAAATGGTGCTTAAATTGTCCGATTTTCAAAACCTTAAGTTGTGTACCTGTTGGGGGTGAGGGTGGGTGGTCGTCTTCATCCACTCAAACTGTCTCACCCCCCCCCCTCCCGACTTCAATTTCTTTAATCGTGCAGTGGATAGGTCGCCACATGGATGAATTTTTAACTTTCAAGCTTGCATATTAGAACAAACCCCATCCGATTCTACTGTAAGGATGTTAAACCTCGGTTTCAAATGGTTGCTTCTATTTATACGAGAGAGAGAGAGAGAGAGAGAGAGAGAGAGAGCACTCAGTTAAATCATTTTTAATTTAGATGCTTTAAGATAATAAAAGCAGTACTGAATCTATGATATCGTGATAGAAAGAGGGAGAGCAGGACTGCCCCCTTTCTTAAACGATGTTACTTGCATAGCTAGCCAACACCCTCTCAGTCAAAAATAAAATAAATACAAAATCTATAATACTACAACTTCATTGGATTTACTGGATTTTTCCTTTCTTTTCGGTTTACCACCGTAATACATGTTTATCCAAGCGGACATTCTAGACATTTTTTTAATGAATTTTTCCATCTTCGCTAACAAAATGTATTCAGTCCACGAAGAACACAATGGACCATGGCTAGCAAAGATGATTTTCACCCCCGTTTTCGGGTGTTATAACTGACCAAAAATAAGTAAGTTTATTTTACAATTTTCATTCAGAAGAGGGATAAGTTCATGAGTCACCGATCGAATAAACAAAAAATCGTCCGCATTCTTATTTCACTCGTTGTCAACTGTACACTTTGGGATATTTCATCACTGCCTAACATTAATACAGCGGATCTAAACTATATATTCTTAGTTACAATAGAAAATATATACTAAAAGACTTGTGGTGCACTGAATGTCAATCTTTTAAAATAGTCGCACACATAAAGCAATGCTTTTACCTGTCATTTTCCTTGAGTAGCTATAATTCATGCTACATGTATCTATCAAACTGAAATTATTGGAAATTTATACCATGTAATAGTTGTCCATGTCTGTTCATGATCCTTCTCTTATTTGGTGAACTTGTGCTGCACGTGCTGTGAAACAATGTGCCGACAGCAATCTAATTAAAATCAGACTACTTCTAAAGATCCACGCCGTATACTCTGTGTAAGTACTTACGCAGAGTGTACGGCGCGGATCTAAGTAGTCTGATTTTAATTAGATTGTGCCGACAGGTGTTTGCGTACAGGGTGTCGAGAATGTGGGCGTTTTATAAAGAAAGTGCGGGGAACTCTGCATACGGATACATACTTATCTATATCTAGATATATCTACATGTAAATACAGGAAGTAATCCCGATTTACAAACATGTTGAGTTTTCAATTTAGCGACGCTGTCCGCTCTATTTCTAGGGTTAACCCCCCCCCCCCCCCCCCATTTATCTGCTTCAAACGTATAAATGTGAAAAAGTATATGTAATACATAATGGACGACAGTTAAGAATTTCGAATAGCAAACTCCAACATGTAAACACTATTTTTTTTATATTGAATTAGTATTATAAATCTACAGTAAAATATCATTAAATGATATATATAATTTTGTCAACACAGTGTGTGCTAGTTTGGTGGGTCTGAATGACAAAATCTTGTTGATGTGAAAAATGTCATTTATTAATGTAAATGACAGATAATATGCAATGGTAAATTCAACCAGTAATAAACAAGATATACATGATGAAACATCACAATCAACATACATTTAATATCCACAATTATATGGCCCACCAAATATGGGGAACTTAACACCCCCTAAATTGTGACACTCCTTGGCACAATACACCCCCCCCCCTTCCACACCTGTGTTGACATAGACTTGATTTTTTTTTTACCAAACTTGATCACCTAGGCATGTACAGTGTATACATGTATGTACATTCATTTACCATATTCTGCAACTCATCTGATATGCAGTATATATCTTGAATGTACCCATAACCGTACACTTTTAAAAAATATTATTACAATATATTTGTAAACATGCTCAACACAATTTAAATTCTAAAATGTTATAAAGTATATATGCGCATATCGTATTCATTAACCTCTATCTCGCCAACCAATATTGTTTAAACTATCTACGTGGCACCATGAAGACATTCAACAATCCTGCCAAAACCGTACTTAATTAATTGAGGCAACAGGGGCCCCTGTCCCCATGATGCCCCAAAATTCAAGCATCACTTGTGACCCCTGATCACAAAGTTCTTAAGTACCTACATGTAGCATCCTACCCAGTGTTTGACTTATTGAGATAACAGACGTCTCTGTCTTCATGATGCCCCAAAAATCAAACAGCACCTATGACACATTATCACAAGGTGTTAACTACATTTTTAATAGAGGGATCCTGATATATTTTTTAAAAGAATCTGATTGCCACCTACCCATGATTTGGATTTTGTCATCTGAGATGCCCATGTTTGCTACCGTGCTAGCTGCACCTATCCTAAAGCTATGGGTTTAATATAAACTGGCATCATATCCTACCCATAACAAAGAAAGCTGCAGTTGCTGTGTAAAATATTGTTTTGTAACTGGTTTTCCATCAGAAAAACATAATAAAGCCCCCTCCCCCTTAAGTTCACAATACCTCGTTAATGCTTAGACTGGACACATTTCCGCATCCTGAATACTTTCAATATACAATACTTTACATGACTTTCCTTTATAATGCTTAAAGTGTTCGGCTGCATGAATCTTATTTTGAGTATTTACCGCAAACTGAATGGACTGCCTGGAAATTGTATTTAAACTAGCTCCTGTAATTTCCCCTACTCGCAAGAAGGAGTGAAATGCTAAGAGGTACATTGCCGCGAGTAAAACTTGTACAAAATATGCAAAACCCAAAGGTCCCACTGACTGTACTAATTTTTTCAGTATTTCTGGTGTTATTGGCAACCTTGTATCAGCCCTAGACTTTTGACTTTTGCTTTCTATACCCCACTAAAGCTTCCTTAACAACAAAGTTCTGAGAGATATCTTGAAAACCAGCCATACAATGCACATAATTTAGCATAGACAAATATGATGCTACAGTATTATAAGCCCTGTTCTTGTGCATGCAGAAGGCCATCAAAAGTATTATTTTATCTACAGCCAATGGTAAAACTGTAGCCTACTTTGTGGGAAATAAACTGCTAAGAAATTCATATAGCACCATAATTATCAAATGAATTTTTTGACAAAGAACTTCTAATAATATCCGTGGACAGCTGAGTCAGTGAGGCTCGACCAATATCGATATATCTGCTGGATGTTGAGCCATATCTGGAGCAAACCTTTTGAACTCCTCTATCTGAAAACGATAAAGCCTACCAGCTAACACATTATTGAACCCTGGGATATGCACTGCCTCCGACTGAATATTAAACCTTAATGCCTGCACAACTAGTCTTCAAATAAGTATCATTAATTTTGAATCCTTAGCCGTCTGTTTGTTGATGCATTAAACTCTATGATTTATAGGCGTGTCCTTAGAAGATAAGTATTAATGTATATAGTATTTCTTATAATAACTCTGTACTCCGACGATTATTATGATTGACGTTGACTTGATATATTTTATCATTTATGTATTCTAATACTATGCATAAAGTACAAGTATTTACATTTCTTAAATATTTTATTCATTATAAGTGTATATTATTGAAACTGATTTGCTGAGAAAATAAATACATATTGTCGCATTTATCAAAATATTATTTTAAACAGAGATGAAAACATTAGAGCATTGATTTGAAATTGTCAACCGATGCTTGCAAAAAGTAATACCGACTTACAAGAAGGTCAATGACAAATCCCTCCAAAATAACCTTAAAAATATACAACCGATTTATAGACGAACCGACTTATAGGCGAATATATACAGGGTAGACCAAACGGGATCAAAATCCTATCCCTGTAACTCCTACATTGTAAATGTTAATTGTAAGTTGACAGTTGCAGTGGCTTAGAATTACTAGGTAAAGGTTAAAATGTTTAGATAGAAATGCGTATTCGAAAGTTTTAAACTTTCCATGTGGATTTTGTTCCTTATGCAAAACTTGTTTTAAAAGGACTGATTCACGATTTTCCCCAAAATAAAATCTACTGTCTGATGTGTTTGAAAGATTTCACATAAAAATTAAGGTTATACATTATCACAGCTCATTTTAGAGAGTTTATTATTTGTTTTGTAAACAAAGATTGCGGTATGATATTGTTTACGAATTTTTCAAAAGAAATGGATATCGATTTAAGTTTACCATGTCTTTCACATTTCAAGCCTTTTTGGGGTAGAATGTGTCATCTAAAAGTCAAAATTTGTGACTAAGCAAAATTAAGATGCTTTATACTACAGAATCAATATTTCACTTGTTTGTTTGTTTACGTAAATAGATTTTATGCCAAAAGATTAATTATGAATAAATACATTGTACGTTAATGAAATATTATTTACACTGAGTTGAAAATTATACGAGTAATTTTCCCCTCGAAACATGGCGACAAAAGTTTAACTTATCCGAAGAGAAATTGGCCGCTTTCTTGTGTATAATGGTTGGAATTGGGATCCAGAGGAAGAATAAATTCTTCGTCTAGACCATTTATTGAAGGAACTATCGGAAAATATGAATGCCCTGTTTTGTAGGCCATGTGTAATATTCGAGTCACACGAACAACTTTTGTAGGCAGAGAATTCTGGTGTGCGGACCAGAAAAACTAATTCAAACAGAATAAAACTCTCTAAGCTGTTTTGGAATATTTAGTCATCATGGGGCGTGGGACGATGATCGTTACTTCAGCTGTGCATAGCCAGAAAATTTACCGCACTGCGTAGGAACTCCCATCGGAAACTGTATGTCTGACAGTCATACATCGTCCGATACTGGTTGCATCTATCCGAGGAACGAAGGCAGTCAAATGGATACAAGAAAACGTTGAATAAAGAGCATTCTTTTTCTTTTCTTTTTTTAAACAAATTGATTGAGATCTATGTCACAAATAAGTGTACAAATGCATACACATACATATACATACATTAAAGCAAGAGAGAGGGAGAGAGAGAGAGAGATAGAAAGAAAAAAGAGAAGTGCGGAGAAAGACTGGTGGAGATAGAGAGGGGTGGTGAAAGAGGGAGAAAGTAATATGATGTCATTTGATACAAGTATGGTAAATCAATCATAACTAGGTTGTGTTGATATAAAAGACCAAGATCAAAATATGAAGTAAAATATAGATAATGATAAGTGTATTTGCAAATCAGAGTCTGTCAAAGAGAAAAAAAATATGTATTTCACCGATTTATAAATTCATCATATTTACAATGTTGAGTTGCAGTATACGTAAGTGTACTTATATGTGTTTTAAGATCAATCAGCAGTTCCTGGGTTGATAGGCTTTGTTGCTGACATCTTTTCCTGTATATATATGATTTGATAATTAACAGAATAATGCTTATTTCTTTAGAACTAATGATTCCAAAAATAAAAGGTTTTTTTATCTAATGTAATATTGATACCTTTTGTATTACATAAAGTTATGCTAGATCTCAGAAGTTCCTGTACCTTTGGACAATCCCAAAGCAGATGAATAATTGTTTCGTCACTATTTTGCATAACAACATAATTTGGTGTCTACTTTCCCTATCTTGAATAAGAATGAGTTTGTAGTTAAAATGTAGTTGTTAATCCTAAATTGTAACCACTGCAATTTAGAATTTTTTGTATATTGAAAAGGATGTGAATAAATATTTTCCCATCGTGAATCTGAAATTTCAAAATGCTTTCCCCATTTCATTTTTCCTAATGGAAGAATTATGGTCTCTGCAATTAGAGTATTATAGATATGCTTAGTTCCTTTTTTACCTGTACAGAATATTCTAATATTAAGAGGCACAATAGGTCTGGGATTGTTGGTTTCCATTCGAATTGTCTCAGTGGTACAGCTTGTTTTTATAGAACTTTGGAGTGAAGCATATCTCAAAAAATTTGTTTAGATTTTGCAAGTTTTCTGTAAATTTTCTAAAGAATAAAAATACCCCTTTTCATCAAGTAAATCAGATATGTACACTATGTTCTTCTCAAACCATTTTTCATAGAAAACTGTTTTATTTCCAATTTTGATTTTGTTATTATTTCATATTGGCTGGCTTAAAAAGTCATACCAGCATTTCTAAGGAGACAATTTTATCTAACTAAGTATACTTTCCATTTTGTGTCTTGAAAATACAGTGTATAAAATTCTTTTCATCCAAGACGATTTTAATCCTAAGATGTAGTTATTTATGTCCGTCATTTTTAGTCCACCATTTACATAGGCCTGTATTACTTGCTTTCTTTTAAGTTTGTCAACCTTAGACTGCCATAAAAAGTTAAAAAGAATTTTATTAAGATTCTTTATAAAGCTATTTGATGGAGAAGGTAGTGAAATAAGAAGATGATTCAATTGTGAAATAAGCAATGATTTAATAAGAGTTATTCTACCAAGTGGTGTTATATGGCAATAAAAATATACGAATCTAGTGTATTATCGATAAATACGGAGCGTCAATTGGGACTTGATATTTTTGTAATCAAAATCAATTTTGTGTAGACAAAATTGATTTATCTGATAACAAAATCATTTTTACCTTACAAAAATGTTATTCATAATTGTTTTATGCCTACTTCATTTTTGTAATGACAAATATATTTGTCATTTGTGATATCCGGATTAAGGGGGAAGTTTTACTTTATAGCAAATATCCGGGTAGGGGGGTATGTGGAGGAGATGTGTTAATGTTATGCATGAGGAAATGTTTGCATCATCCAAGTGTGTCCATGAAAAAAAGGCTATACACAGGTAGTTAGACGTAGCTAACAATGCATTGTTTATTTCCCAATTAGATTGCAACATGTGTAATCAGATAATAGTAGTTCTGCATATATAGTTACGTCAGTTTTCATTATCAATATGTAGTAGAACTTCTGGTCGAGGGGGACATGGGAGCTTCTGGGGGTCTCTACTCTCTCAGATCTTATATATATATATATATATATATATATATATATATATATATATATATGATATTAATCGTTGGAGGTGTTCCTGAACAGTAAACGTTAAGTGCTACTATCTCTCTCTCTAACTATGGTAGTAATCGATGACCTGCAGTCCTCAAGCCTGACTCAAGCTCAAGGAGCTCTGAAAGTTTAGAGTTCATTTCTGACACATCACATGACGTCTGTCGTCATAAAGAGACACATATGTTGAAATTACCTTGAACGAATGATGAATGAAGAGACCGGTCAATATTCATTGGGGAATATGAATTAAAAAACCTATGAATACAAATAAGATTGCTGTCCTATATCAGATGTATGATAAAAAAAAAGTGTGTCTTGTCTAATAAATAAATATACATGTATGATTAAACATCAATTTTACTTTATCATTGTTACAGATCACAGATAATAATCCTTGAATTTGTCTGGAACCATTACTCTTCTCCCTGAAGATGGTATATAAATTTCCTTTTCATTTTCACTACATCAGTACCCATCAGCACGATTAGTATCAATACCCCCGCCCATATGCAATGGATATAAAATGTCTACCGGTTGACTCGCATACATTGTATGTTACATCACAAAATATCAGTTTCAAAAAGCTATATTCATACAAAATAGATGTACTGATGATTTATTTCCCTCTGCCAAGCTGTGAAGCGCGGAGTGGGAGTGGCGGTAATTTGACGACATAGTAGAATTTCTTCCTTCTTTAATTAAGGCAATAAAATAAATTTAAACCTAGTATATGATTAATGGTATACAATAGCTAAAAATTAACACAGCCAATTTGCATACTTCTGAAATCATTTGTGATATCCGGATTAAGGGGGACGTTTTACTCTATAGCAAAATATCCGGGGAGGGGGGATCGTGGAGGTGTGTTAATGTTATGCATGAGGAAATGTTTGCATCATCCATGTCTGTTCATGCAAAAAGAGGCTATACACAGGTAGTTAGACATAGCTAACAATGCATTGTTTATTTCCCAATTAGATTGCAACATGTGTAATCAGACAATAGTAGTTCTGTTCTTCATAGTCAGTTTTAGTAGAACTTCTGGGGGAAGGGGACATGGGAGCTTCTGGGGGCTCTGGTCTCTCAGATCATTCCTAATCTATATCTATCTATCTATCTATCACTCTATCTATATGATATTAATCGTTGGAGGTGTTCCTGAACAGTAAACGTTAAGTGTTATTATCTCTCTCTCTAACTATGATAGTAATTGATGACCTGCAGTCCTCAAGCCTGATTCAAGCTCAAGGAGCTCTGAAAGTTTAGAGTTCATTTCTGACACATCACATGACGTCTGTCGTCATAAAGAGACACATATGTTGAATCTACCTAGAACGAATGATGAATGAAGGGACCGGTCAATATTCATTGGAAAATATACACTGGTACATTCCACATTACCATTTAAGAAAAAAAAGCCTTGCCTATGTCCTATCTTCTATGGATGCAAATGAAGTTGCTGTCCTATATCAGATGTATGATAAAAAAGTGTGTCTTGTCTAATAAATAAATATACATGTATGATTAAACATCAATTTTACTTTATCATTGTTACAGATCACAGATAATAATCCTTGAATTTGTCTGGAACCATTACTCTTCTCCCTGAAGATGGTATATAAATTTCCTTTTCATTTTCACTACATCAGTACCCATCAGCACGATTAGTATCAATACCCCCTCCCATATGCAATGGATATAAAATGTCTACCGGTTGACTCACATACATTGTATGTTACATCACAAAATATCAGTTTCAAAAAGCTATATTCAAACAAAATAGATGGACTGATGATTTATTTCCCTCTGCCAAGCTGTAAAGCACGGAGTGGGAGTGGCGGTAATTTGACGACATAGTAGAATTTCTTCCTTCTTTAATTAAGGCAATAAAATAAATATAAACCTAGTATAAATAGTATACAATAGTTTAAAATTAACACAGCCAATTTGCATACTTCTGAAATCATTTGTGATATCCGGATTAAGGGGGATGTTTTACTCTATAGCAAAATATCCGGGGAGGGGGGTCTTCATCATCACGCTGGTCTTTTTCAGTTCCTAGCGCTAACACTGTAGCTATATGACAATTAACAGCTCAACTCTTTTCTGCTTTTATTATGAAACAGGACTAAATTGTGATCTTAGAATATTTTTATCTGCAGTTGCAACTGTTTGCTTTTCCCAAGTTGTTTTCAAACACTTTATTCCAGTCTATTTCCTCAAATGTTCTTTCAGCAACGTCTTGTCGTTTTTTTTTTGAGCTGTCAGCCTTCTCTTTTCTTTTTCTAACTTCTTTGTTGAGTTTTATTTTGTAAAATTTTTGTTTAAAGAGCTACATTTTGTATATTTCCAAATCACTGTTTTAATGAATTGTTGTCTCATGTACATACAAGTATTTTCACATCTCTGTATTCTCTATCAAATTATTAAAGATGTGTTTATACTTTAGCTAAATTCTGTAACACATTATCACTCAGACAATCTCAAATTGTTTATTTGTTTCTTGTTGTAACTTTTACGGGTTTCACAATAAACTCTGTTATCTATCTGTCAGACTTATATCTCATCAAAGTGAGGGACAGAATAGTATCATTATCAAGCGTCTGGTTGATAGTAAATGTCTACAAGGTTTAATCAAAATATCTCAATATTTCTTAAAAATTGAGATAAAAGCAAAGTGTGACGGAAGGACAGACGGAAGTACCACACGGAAGTAATGAGTATACATTGGTTTGTGTTTCATTTGTCAGAAGTAATATTGAACTAGTGAAAACTAGAAATAATTGTTTTAGCACACTAAAACCGGTCAATGACGTATCCCCTTCCATTTTCCATAGTTATTTTTAAACATGTTTAGGGATCATCATGCGAAGCACTTTTATGTTAAGTTTGTGAGTAAAATGTCCAGAGTTAACACATCGATAAATTCTTCAAAAGGAATGTTTGATTCATATGATTTCAATTCGTTCCCTGTATTATCAATTTCAATAATTTGAATAGTTCTCCGCACTATGTTATTTGTTTTCAGGCGCGTATGTATGTATACATAGCGTTTTTGGATTTATTGATGTGTAAATTCTCATTTTGCTTTATTTTTGTCCAATCAAAACGATTGTAATAAATAACATTGGAATTATATGCTGATACATATTGGTTGACTTTGATCACGAACTATAGTTAAATGCGAAAGTAAATCAGCGCATGCGTAATACAAGACTTTTATCGAATTTACTTTAGTTTAGACTATTGTAAACAAGATGGCTGTGAGTAACTGTTTCTTTTTTATTCTTGGAAATCTTTAATGACGAGTGCGAAGTAGAGTGCATGCATGTTCACAAGTGTAAAGACAGGAAAAAGAATTTTGTTTCTCTATACTCAAAGCGAGAATGCGTGCCAAAAGTTGAAGGATACGTTTTAAACGTTGTGGAGTTGATGGACGAACCGCAGCATATCGATGATTTCAGAACCCATTTCCGATTATCTCGAGAGCTGTTTACATTCATCTTGAACGAACTTTCTCACACTCTCCAAAAAAACGGCCATGGTCCTCAAGTGAATGTGCCTCCTGACAAACAGTTATTAGTGGCATTGTGGTATATTGCAAATACAGCATCCATGAGAGAAGTGGCACATGTGTTTGGCCTCTCAATGTCAACAGTGCATGGAATTGTGAAAGATGTATGTGAAGCACTAGCGCAGCTTAGCGACAGGGTAAGTAAAGAAAACCAGCTTCTTCTCTCTGCATGTTTTGCAGATTTTTACAAATACATTGGTGATAATGACATCTTTGCAAGCCAATAGGTATGAATCAGTCTACTACACTGCTACACTCTGGGAATATAATGGACCACAAGTCATAACCCTTGGTTTGCAAAGCTGTGATCATAGTGATAATATCTGTAAGTAAAATTCAAAATAAACGCAGATCATCCTTGGAATGTATTCCTATATGTAACTATAAAAGCTAAAATTGTGATTCTAGGAGAAAATGCAGTTTCTAATATGTACATAATACTAAAATTCATACAGGTGATACAATGGCCATCCCCTGAACAACAACAGCGTACTGCAATAGAAATTCAGGACATGTGCTCTCTTCCTGGCGTAGTGGTTTTCATAGATTGGACCCACATACGAATTTCCAGTGCGTTACAAGGACAGAAGGATTATTATAATAGGAAAGGATTTCCTTCAATTCAGTTGCAGGTAAACTAGTTGTGCTGTAGAGATATCACTTCAGTTCACAATTCTGTAAAATGTTGATCAATTTGACAAATATAACATTAGTTAACTTTAGATCCTTTCTTAGACTTATATGATTTTCATTATTGAAATTCAGGTTGTTGTGGACCACAATATGAAAATTTTGAACTGCTATACAGGTTGGCCTGGGTGTGTCCATGACGCACGTGTGCTCAGAAACTGTGGACTATACCATAGAGCCGAGGCAGGGGAACTTATTACACCAAATTTCTACATATTAGGTGACAATGCCTATCCACTAAGGAACTGGCTTATCACGCCCTTCAAAAATGTGGGACAACTGACAAGACAGCACATTAAATTCAACAAGAGACTCTCCAGTGTTAGACAAAACGTAGAAAGGACTTTTGGACATTTGAAAGGAAAATTCAGGCGATTGCGTGATATACCTTTGCATAATCACAGAGAAATCTGTACTCTGATTTATGCATCTTGTGTGTTGCATAACCTGTGTGTTCAGTACAATGATGACATCGACTGTTTTGTTGAGCAAGATATTGAACATCATCCTAACCAGTTTGAAAATGTTTACCAGAATGGTCATGCTGCGGTTCTTCGTAGACTCCAGTTGGTTAATATTCCTTAACCAAATAAAGAATTACCAAATATCAGAATTTTGTTTTTATCAATCTCTGACATTTTGTTTTCTTCAAGTTCCTCTCATAAAAAAATCAGCTTTAAGCCAACCATAAAAAATTCTTGTTTACAGTTTCCCACCCATATCTTTCAGAATATTAATACATTTTAATAATAGTAAATAAGCATGATAGTGTGATTCTCCAACAAACTTTTACCCCAACAGTTTAATTTGACAATGCAGCATAGATAAACTGCAGTCCAAATTTTCTATAATTCAAGAAAACTTTATGTACTATTTAGTTTCACAAAACACTACTGAAGACAAGAAACTTTTTTTCCAAAATTTATAATCAAATATTTGATTGTAACAAACGCATATATCTTTATGTGTAATAAACTTAAAAAACAATAACAAGATTTATAAAAAAGTAATATAAAAAAAAATACCGATGTCAACAACCTACTTGGATGATTGATATAAAGAAAACCCCATATTTGGGCTTTGTATAACTTTGTCAAACATATTGAAGACCAATAACAGTCACCTATGTAACATTATCATTCGAGTCTTTTATAACTTTGTCAAATAAAAAATACTAAAGACCAATAATAGTAAGTCACCTATGTCATATGTGACTCCATAAAATGATCAATCTGATCCTGAGTCTTGTATAATTTTGTCAAATCAACACACTATAAGTATACAGCACCTTAAAATAGCCTAGTCTGCAAATGTTCAGAAGATTAATTTCCATTTTTATCAATACACTTCTCAAATAAATCAAGAAACCTGTCCATTCTTTGCATCTTTTCAATTTTCTCACTGAATTCTTTTTTTTAGCATCAAGGTGGTCCAATATTTCTTGGGCCTGTTTCCTCTTTTTTGCACATTTTTGCTCCTTCTTCTTAGGACTCTTTGAATTGGTTGAGGTGGTTTTTGTTTTGTCACTAAAAGGACATTCATTTGACTCACTGCTGTTACATGTACTACCGGTAATGCTGTTCATTATAAAAGACGGTTTTGATGATTGTTTCGCTCCATACATTAAATCGAACTCCTCTTTCAACCGGAAATACTTTCTTTCTGTCCCCGTTCCCGAATCAATAATTTCTTTCCATCGCTTCTTTAAGTTGTTGTATTTGTTTAAGGCTTGTGTCGGTGTTATTTTCATGTGAAAAATGTTGGACAAATCTTTTGCTATTAGGTTCCATAAAGTTCCATGATTTCTGGGTTTTTTTTCAAACAAGTCTTGCCTCTCATGACGCAGGTGAACAAGCATATCCTCCTGTTTATCTTTCCACACATGCACACTGGCAGCTGATATTTCATCACTTGAGGATGAGTACATGAGGCACTTGAGAGGGGAGGAGCCACGGGTGGAGATGGACATGGTGGGGTGAATGAAGATGAACCTGGTGCTTTCAACTGTGGTGTAGCTTGAGTTTTAGGATTTGAATTATTTACACTTGATGTTGCTGAAGGTGTTGATACCGTGGGCTCGGGACATTGCTGCGCGATGAGCATTTTAACTATCATGTCCTTTAATTGAGGGTCTAAAAAGCAGAAATTATCTTCTATTAATATTCATCTTAATATTCACAAATGGTAATATGATAAACTTTGATTATATAAGTCCTATGTAACCAATCTGATTAAAATCAAACCCTTAAATGGCTACACAAGAAGGGTCTCCTTACCTCTCATAGAGATCTAGGTGAGTTGATCAGAGGATATGATTTCAATCAGTTTGCTATGTAACAAGTTGCTGACATGAAAGTCATTTTAGATACCTGTTTCCAGAAGAGGCGAAAAATTATTATTCATATTTATGAAAATGTGGTTGTGAACCCAAAAGAAAAAAAGATCCCCTGCAGGACATACATCATAAAGACATTTAGTATCCAGAAATTTTAAGATTTGCCTCTGGAAATTGAAATGAGCACCAGTAAAACCAAGGACTATTTACTTGCCACTACCTGCAATAATGTAGCCCTCTTCAATTTTTTTTGTGGGGGGGGGATCACGAAAACATAATTTCATTAGAATAAAAAAACATCAGATAGGGCTACATTATTGCAGCTAGCTTGCTACCTATGCATTTGTTCCATTAATAAACGTTTATTCCAAAAAAAAAATTACTACCTGTATCACCAGATATAAGACATTGCTTCGTTGCTTCATCACATTCAATGTGCATTTCAATTCCATTTGCTCCTTTTATCAATAGTTTTGGCATTCTGTAAAAAATACACAATCTACACATAATTAAAGTGAAAGCAAATACAATGCATTTTTAAAATGCTATACTACCATTTACATTTTGAGATGTAGATGACTGGTCAAGGTAAGTCGTAAATAAAACCCAGGCAAACAAAAGTTTAGACAGCCGTAACTAGTTGGGTAAGCATTATAAATTGGTTTAGTGTTATTGTCAATTTTAAAGTTTTCATAGACAAATAAAACTTAAAAGACAGAGAGGACAAACATAATGCCTGGATCTTCAAATCTACCAGGGGAATAGCGAAAAGTACGTATGTAAAGAAGTACTTTAAGCAAGGGGCGGATCTAAAGCCCCCCCCCCCCCCCCTCATTTGCAGATCAAAAAGTTTAAGAGTTATTCAATTTT
Organism: Ostrea edulis; assembly: GCF_947568905.1. Classification (NCBI taxonomy): domain Eukaryota; kingdom Metazoa; phylum Mollusca; class Bivalvia; order Ostreida; family Ostreidae; genus Ostrea; species Ostrea edulis. The sequence continues at coordinate 176,314 of NC_079169.1, read as the reverse complement.
AACAGTCTTAAATTAAAAACATATGAAAGGTGGATACTTACATCACTCAAACTTAACAACGCCATTATATCATTTAATTCTACGATAAATAAGACGAAACATTAATACATATTTACGACATTTTCGTCAGATACAAGTACCACTTAAGAATTCTTAAATAGTATAAGACAATTTGAAAGTGAAAAAGAAGTGCCAGGAAACGCTCAGAATGCAGGATTTTGCACAATTTACCCTTAGATTCCGGGGGCCTAGGTGGCCCCCAGCCTGTTGGGCGTAACCATTAAATCAGCTTTTTAAAAATCTTTTTTATATTTCATTACGAAATAAGGTCCGAGTATGGAAATTAGAATGACTAGAACTTTGGAAACAAGTAGTATTAACATTTTCATGTATAAAAGACTGTCTCACGATCTCCCCTAAAATGTTATGTACACCAGCAACGGGTTTATGGGGGTAGAGGTCGAGGGTGTGAAAAGTATGTAAAAGATCAAGTGCTAGACCCCCCCCCACCTTTCACAAATTCCTGGATCCGCCTATGATTAAATACTACATATATAAGCTGCATGTAAGTTTTACTGACCTGACTATTGTGAATACAATTATTTCCTCTAGTAGACCTTTATTCTGTAAGAAATAAAATGGAAAATTTATGTTTTTTCTTTGTCAGCGATGATAACATTTTTTGCGTCATGACACTGCGGGTGTGGTGGGTCGACAGGGGATGCTTACTCCTCCTGGGCACCTGATCCCACCTTTAGTGTGCACAAGGGTCCATGTTTGCCCAACTCTATGTTGCATTGCTTATAGGAGTTATGAGATTGATCACTGTTCGTTATCTTCACCTTTCCTTTATATCACAAACAGCACGAAAATATAGCCTGAATATTTATTAGTGGAAATACTTTCAAAAAATGGGGGAAAAAATCTTTAAAAAGCAATAAATAATTAAAATACTGAGTCGCATGAAGTGAATTCTTACCGCCCGACGCCATCTTTACAATCGATCTACCAACGCAAACGCGTGGGTTGAACTATCGTAGCGAAATTACGTCACTCCAGTTAAACTAAGTCGGGTTCGATGTTACTGTAGTTCAACTATTGTAACTAAAGTTCGTGATCGAAGTCAGCAATTGATGACATCTTTTAAACTGTATCAATATTTTTTACCTTGGCTTTCCATTGACCTTGGACTCAGTTTCAAAGCAACTATTGACATTTTTTTTATGAAAACTCTAACCCGGATACACATTAGTGCTATTCAACTGTGGCATTATTTCTTTTACTTTGACCTTCCCTGTGACATTGACATCATTATTCCTTATTGGGTGGTTAGCTCAGTTTCAAAACAATTAATGAAGAATGTTTAGCCAATTTATGAATATGGCCGGGCAAAAATTGTTTGGCATGTCCGTTTGTGATATCCATGAATATAAATGATGATCTGGATTTCATGAAAGTATATAAATTGTTTTTCTTTCTTTTGTGAGAAATAATATTGAATAATGATAACCTTTCTATATTTATAGCTAAACTTAATCAATGCAAAATTGCTATTTATCTTTATAGCAATTTTCTTTAAAATTCTGACGAATTTGAATAATAGTAAGTGAAATGAATGTATTGTGTGATACTTGAGTCAAAAAGGTTAAAAAATTTAAAATAATTTGAAAAAAGGTGACATTTCTTTTTATTAGAACACATCACTTTGTGACATTTCTTTTTATTAGAACACATCACTTTGTGACATTTCTTTTTATTAGAACACGTCACTTTGCAACAGAAATAATGCACTAGATTGATATGGGAGAGTGTTAAAAAGTTTTCTTTTTTATTTATGTGTGATATGACTTGTATACAACTGATACTTATTGATTGATTTTATGTTGCTTAACGTCCCTTTGGAGAATCTTTCACTCATATGTAGACGTCGCCACTGCCGGTAAAGGGCTGCAAAATTTAGGCCTATGCTCGCCGCTTTTTGAGCAGGGAGGGATGTTTATCGTGCCACACCTGCTGTGACATGGGACCTCGGTTTTTGCGGTCTCATCTTAAGGATCGCCCCATTTAGTCGCCTCTTACGACAAACAAGGGGTACTGAGGACCTATTCTTGCCCGGATCCCCACGGGATAAAATGATAAATCATTGTATAAAAGCTTTTAGAGTAAATAGAGAAGAGTGTTTCAAAGGTTCTCTTTATTTTGTTGAATGATAGATGTTAAATATTATTTATCGTGAAAACCACCATCTAAAACACATCTATCGTGAAGGCCTCCATCTAAAACACATTTATCGTGAAGACCTTTATCTAAAATACATCTATCGTGAAAACTCCCATCTAAAACACATATACCGTGAAGGCCTCCATCTAAAACACATATACCGTGAAGGCCTCCATCTAAAAAACGTATACCGTGAAGGCCTCCATCTAAAACACATCTATCGTGAAAACTCCCATCTAAAACACATCTATCGTGAAAACTCCCATCTAAAACACATCTATCGCGAAGGCCTCCATCTAAAACACATATACCGTGAAGGCCTCCATCTAAAACACATCTATCGTGAAAACTCCCATCTAAAACACATATATCGTGAAGGCCTCCATCGAAAACACATCTATCGTGGAGGCCTCCATCGAAAACACTTCAAGCTGTCTTTCTCAGAATCTTCTTCTGAACCATTTTGACCTTTTTAAGTATCGATCAGAAGGGAACTGAATCATCTGCTATTGACTTGCATTCATTATTTACTTCTGCAAATTAAGGAAACAGTGTCGTTTCAAAGATCCATGATCTTGTCAACTTGTGGGTGGTGACCCCACCTTTGTACATGTACATGATTTTGTTGATATTCTCATTGGCTATTCACATACATGTTACCTTTGCTTCTCTTAATATCGGTAAAATATGAGTATTGAATAGGTGTATTTTTTATGATGTAGCAGGCCCGCCATTGAATTGTTGATCAAAGTACACTTGGTATTGGATAGTGGCAACTTTGGTAGTCATGTGATCATGTGATCTGCTATTTTGGTCTCGATTATATATGTTTAATTGTTGATCAAATTAAGGTATTTCATCAATAAATACACTTCAGCAACATTGAAATCATCTTGTATTTGGTAAGGAGGAGGCATAAATAAGGAAACGGGCACCAGAAGTTTCCACTCATATCATGTTGTATTTATAGAGAAATACAATGTCATGTATCCTTATATCTATTCATACTATTCATTGCGTTGACAAAATGAATTTAATTTTTTGTTATTTTACTCTTTGCAAACAGAACAGACGAAGAAGTCCTCAACGTATGTGTATTGAGTGCAAATTTCTATTTTTGGAAATTAAGAAATTGATCTTAAGATAACTATCAGTTAATGAATCGCCCGTGTCGTAATGCACCGTTACATTGGATTATCTCCGTGACACGAACTGACCACCATGCTGACCACAGTTCTTAAGGATACAGACACCAAAACAACATTGAACTTGCCAAGCAAAGTGGGAACGTCATACTTAAATTCACCGTAACATATCGGTGTATTATAAACTTTATGTTAATGAGCAGACTCTGATCCAAATTGATTGAATGGCGAACAGGAAGGAGATACTATAGTAGATGACAATAGCATTTCCGGTACATCCGTAATACGGACAGCGACGGCTTCCTTGTTCACTGATACAAAACAGAATAAACAACCTGCACATTGATCACTCCAGCTGGCGATGGAGAACTACACCAGAGAGATGATCCCATCCAATTTGACGAATGTGTCTTCCGTGGTAGATTTGGAGTGGGAGGACTTTGTGAATAATGATCTCTCTATCGCAATATTCATGGTATTCCTGTCTATAATCGGCTCCGTGGGCAATGGTCACGCTTTCTGTGTGTATTTCTGTCGTTACAATTCCTCCAACCACCGGACATTTGTTGTGGCATTGGCCGTAATGGATTTCATAGCCTGTTTTGTTGTGATACCGTTTGAGATTTTTGACATGAGGTATAAATACACTTTTACCTCATCAGACACATGTAAAACCTTTCGGTACATCAATCACTGTGTTGTCGTTAGTTCAGGCGTGATGCTGGGTGTCATAGCAGTCGAGAGGTTCCGAAAAGCCTGCAGACCATTCCTTAGACAGTTGTCAACTAAGGGTGCACTTGCGGCCTGCCTGGGGACAGTGTTATTCTCTGTGATTGTAAACACTCCTTCCATTGTGTTTTACGGGTCCGCGGAAAAGGAAGTGAAAGGAATTACTGTCTACAACTGCCAAGCTCTACCCGGCTTCCGGAAGAATATCTTCTACAAAATGTATAACGGATTTCTTCTGATCCTCAGTACGAGTATATTTCTGATATGCACGGTGATGTATATATTTGTAGGCCGGGTACTGTATAAACAAATGAAATTCCGCATGGAGGTGCAACAGACGCAGAGAGCCCCCCAGCAATCAATGATCAACGACGACGTCGAGAGCGAGTCCAGCTCAGTGATGTTGAGTACGCGGGAGAGTTCCTCTCAAGGAGGTAAAAAGAATGTACTGCGTTCGTTGAGTTCTGTGTCAATGAACGCTTTAAACAGACTGTCAACAAAACGCAAGAAATTTGGTGTCAATCGGAGTAGAAGGATCACTGTGATGTTTATTGTGGCTACGGGTGTGTCTTATATCGGTGTATTCCCTAACAGTGTGTTACTAATCATAAAGGCAGCGAATAAGTCTTATTACAGGACCATGTCGGCCGAGCTCGGATCCTTCATACGCTTTTTGTTACGGGGATATTTCCTCAGTAATGTGACTAATCCTATTGTCTATAGCTTTTTCGATGATCGTTTTCGGAGAGAATGCAGAAATCTGTATTCTAGATTAAAATGCTAACATCCTCAATTTAGCATAGGTGTTCTTTATAGCAATCAGTGGTGAACTTTTTATCACGTTTTTCCAAAAAAAATATATATTTTACATTTTTCCCAATTTTTACAATTAAAGAATAGTTGAAATTGTTTTATATACTTTTATATTATATACGTTCTAGAACGAAAAAAAATGATGAATTGCCATAACATTCACTATTACTATGCTCTTGTGAATGGCTAGATATCAGCGTACACATTCGAGTTAGAATGTCCCAAATATGTTTTTAAAGTAGGATCATGTTTACTTTCTATTTTGAAAGTTTGATGCATCAATTTTGATCGAATTTTGTGAAAATCATTTAGAATTTCTCTGGACATTGGATTATACGTCCATTCAAATTGCTTCTTTAATAATAGCAAATGGATTGCATGTCAAAATGATAAAAGGTTTCCGGATGTGTAAATATGTCAACAGGGGTTTTATACTGATAATATATCTGGTTCTATATAAATAACTATTGCGTTATATTTTATTTAAGGATTATTTGGTTTAGGAGCCACAAAATTTTACCAAAGCGTGGTGTACAGGGCCGTGGAAGTGATGTTGTTTTTTTCTATTGTGCTAAGGCCTGTCGTGACATGGGGCCATTGTTTGTAGAGTTATAGACGAAAGATTCGTGTCTTTCATTTCTAGAAAAGGATGCTTAGCGAAGGAATGATGAATCAGATGCTGTTATGAGATGTGCTGATGTCATTATGTGATGTGCTGATGTCATTATGTGATGTGATAATGTCATTATGTGATGTGGTGATGTCATTATGAGATGTTCTGATGTTATTATGCGATGAGGTGATGTCATTATGTGATGTGGTGATGTCATTATGTGATGTGGTGATGTCATTACGTGATGTGGTGATGTCATTACGTGATGTGATGTCATGACATGAGTGATTTAACACTTCTTTATATAATGCCGTTATCTCAATTTATGATGTGGAAAAGTTATTACATGGTGTGGTATTTCATAAAATTGATATGGTGAAGTATTTCCATTATGTGATGTGGTAAGTTATTATATGATGTGGTAAATTCATTTATATGAGATCATGGAATCATTGTATGATGGGACAATTTGATTTCTCGTAGGCACCTGATTCCATTTCTGGTATACCCATGGGTCCGTGTTTGCCCAACTCTCTATTTTGTATTCCTTATAGGAGCTGTGAGATTGATCACTGTTCGTTATCTTCACCTTTTTCCTGATAGGAGTTATGATGTGGTAAGTTCATTATGTGGTATGATTCTTTCATTATATGATGTGGTTAATCCATTATACGAAGTCGAGGAACCATTATATGATGTGGTTACAACATTATGTACAATACTCTCGTCTTAATGATTAGTGTCATATAAAAATCGTGTATATCTCTTTTCTCTCTATATCCTATTTCAGTACCACCTTAGTAAAGTTTTAAAGGCGTATTATTTCGTCCAAAGATTTTTAAAATCGTGATGAACGTTTAAAAATAGATACATGTATTTACTTATCCAAAATTTCCGGGATAACTTTAAAAATGAGATGTTTATTGCCCGTTAGGAAATGAAATTTTTAACTATACATGTATTTACTTATTCATTCTACTTGAACGAATTCTCTTCAGTGGAAACGGAGTGATACTTGTCTGATTACACAAGAAAGAGTCGAAGGCTTGAGCAGGAAAATGATAGCTTTTTGCTCGAAAATGTAGGCTCTAAGACTCTACCAAGCTGGAGCGGACAGACACCGATAGAGAGACACCGATAGAGAGGACAAACACCGATAGAGAGGACAGACACCGATAGAGAGGACAGACACCGATAGAGAGGACAGACACCGATGGAGAGGACAAACACCGATAGAGAGGACAGACACCGATAGAGGGGACAGACACCGATAGAGAGGACAGACACCGATAGAGAGACACCGATAGAGAGGACAGTCACCGATAGAGAGACACCGATAGAGAGGACAGACACCGATAGAGAGACACCGATAGAGAGGACAGTCACCGATAGAGAGACACCGATAGAGAGGACAGACACCGATAGAGAGACACCGATAGAGAGGACAGACACCGATAGAGAGACACCGATAGAGAGGACAGACACCGATAGAGAGACACCGATAGAGAGGACAGACACCGATAGAGAGACACCGATAGAGAGGACAGTCACCGATAGAGAGACACCGATAGAGAGGACAAACACCGATAGAGAGGACAGACACCGATAGAGAGGACAAACACCGATAGAGAGACACCGATAGAGAGGACAAACACCGATAGAGAGGACAGACACCGAAAGAGAGGACATACACTGATAGAGAGGACATACACCGATAGAGAGACACCGATAGACAGGACAGACACCGATAGAGAGACACCGATAGACAGGACAGACACCGATAGAGAGGACAGACACTGATAGAGAGGACAGACACCGATAGAGAGGACAGACACCGATAGAGAAGACAGACACCGATAGAGAGACACCGATAGAGAGGACAAACACCGATAGAGAGGACAGACACCGATAGAGAGGACAGACACCGATAGAGAAGACAGACACCGATAGAGGGGACAGACACCGATAGAGAGGACATACACCGATAGAGAGGACAGACACCGATAGAGAGGAAGACACCGATACAGAAGACAGACACCGATAGAGAGACACCGATAAAGGGGACAGACACCGATAGAGGGAAAACAGAAAACACCGATAGAAATTTAAATGAATTTCATAAGTTCAAGTTTTCATTGTAAACTTAACTCACTATAAATATCCGTATTATCAAACTTCTTATACTACGTTAAAAAAATCATCGGAACTTTACGACAGTGTATCATGAACTATCCAATGTAAGATATTTTTTTAAAGTTATGACGTATTTTGTGTGATATGTCAGGCCCATTCGACCAACCTTGGCTGATTCCGGAACCGAATACATGTATTCCGAGGCTGGCCAAATGATGTCAGGCCTAGGTTTAAACTTCCCAGTACTTTCTGTCAGAGCGACTCAAAAGTCAATCTAATTGTGCTGTGAAATGAACATTAGGCCTACATATGTACCTACACATATCTTCTTTTATCAAGATTCGTTGCAAACTCCAACTTGCGTTTTCAAATTTGATCAATGATGAAGTATAAAAGAACCAAGATGGCGATTTATCGCTTCGTCGGTATGTCCTTGCGCGGTGCAAGTGATTTCTATTTATCTATGTCGAGTGCGCGAGACATTCGAGGAATTCCGATTGGGGTGAAATATGATGGGGAGATATGATGTTTGAGAGGGAGATATGATGCTTGAGAGGGAGATATGATGCTTGAGAGGGAGATATGAAGTTTTGTCATCCCTGGCACGTGACTGTTTAAACCAATCAAATCACGTGTTGCATAGAATTCTCATACTGAGGTATATTAATATGATTTATCCATCGAATGAAATTGATATTTTCACAGTGTAGAATTAACAACTGATTGTGACGTCATGTTGTATATTACTGTAATACATTCTTTAAGAATTGAAATAAACACCTTCTGAATCTAAAGAAAACATAATGAACGAAAAATCTAATGCTTTGTAGTTAGATGTAGAATTTATTTCACTCGTAAACGCTTTGCACTCGTGAAAATAAAAACAAAATACTGTCTTACTCATGAAATAAATTCCATGTCCAACAAGAAAGCATTGAATATCCTAGATATATGTCATATGATAATATTGTAGTAATGCGTGGTATCGATATATGAATGAGCTGCTAGAATATCTATAAGGTCTGGGCTTCCAAAGTCCGGCGGTCTGACACACTTCAGCTCAGGTGGAAGTCAATACAGCAACTGAATTGTGTTTACAACTAAAGGGTTGAAAGTTACTGAAGTCCAAACCCGATCTAAAATAGTATTAATTTTCACTACAATATTACAATGTACCTCATCATATAACAACACAATGGCATCATAATTATACTGAAAGTACTACATGTATCTTGCATAATGGCTGTTCCATACCATATGATAAACAAATTTATCTTAAGACTGTTATGGCGTTCCATAACACAAATTAATTAGTATAGATTTCAAGTTTATGTTTCCATTGCGATCTTTATTCGTCTGACTACCCACTTCAAGTAGGAAGTTCGTGTCTATCAATCAATGATACGGAAGTTTTATTTAGAGATGTAATAGAATAAACTAAAGTTAACTAATCGTTTTCTGATACATTCTTAAAATAGAGATTTTATCCGATTCATAGATTTTGAAAAGATTGATTGATTGATTGCAGTTTTATGTCGTTTTGACAATATTTCAGCAATTTTACGGGGTTAGATAATTGAATTATGTTTGATTGTGAGTGTTTGAGTTTCCCTCACGGCCTACTCTTTTCCGAAGATCAGGGGGAATCAGGGAAACGATTGCGTGCAAAGAGGGTTGTGATCCTTGACACAGGACGGAAAAAACAACAAAAAGAGTTGTGATCCTTGACACGGGACGGAAAAAACAACAAAAAGGGTTGTGAGCCTTGACACGGAACAGAAAAAACCCATTTAAATCAATTTACGCAACCATCAGATTGGTAATTTCAATTTTGTATATTCATATTTAATCAGGAATTCGAAATCAGTCGCGCACTTCCTTCTTCTTTGTTCCAAGAATTTAATAATTGAATCGTATATGTAAGTACATGTACAGGTTAATGTCTGTATTTTAAGTTACTGACAACATACTTATCAGTTTACTGGCATCATACTGACAACATGCTTACAGTGTATCAGTTTACTGACAACACAACTATCAGTTTACTGACAACACACTTATCAGTTTACTGACATCATACTGACAACATGCTTACAGTGTATCAGTTTACTGACAACATGCTTACAGTGTATCAGTTTACTGACAACATGCTTATCAGTTTACTGACAACACAACTATCAGTTTACTGACAACACAACTATCAGTTTACTGACAACACAACTATCAGTTTACTGACATCATACTGACAACATGCTTACAGTGTATCAGTTTACTGACAACATGCTTACAGTGTATCAGTTTACTGACAACATGCTTACAGTGTATCAGTTTACTGACAACATGCTTATCAGTTTACTAACAACATACTGACAACATGCTTACAGTGTATCAGTTTACTGACATCATACTGACAACATGCTTACAGTGTATCAGTTTACTGACAACACAACTATCAGTTTACTGACATCATACTGACAACATGCTTACAGTGTATCAGTTTACTGACAACACAACTATCAGTTTACTGACATCATACTGACAACATGCTTACAGTGTGTCAGTTTACTGACAACATGCTTACAGTGTATCAGTTTACTGACAGCACACTTATCAGTTTACTAACAACATACTGACAACATGCGTACAGTGTATCAGTTTACTGACAACACAACTATCAGTTTACTGACATCATACTGACAACATGCTTACAGTGTATCAGTTTGCTGACAACACAATTATCAGTTTACTGCCAACATACTTATCAGTTTACTGACATCATACTTATAAGTTTACAAACAACATACAACTTTATTTATAAGTTTACTACTAACATACTTCATTTCACTAATGATATATTTATTACATGTAGCAAATTTATCGATTTACCAATATTGATTGGTTTTGTTTTTGGTTTTTTTTTTACATTTTAAATTTTCCCACTGAAATGGAAACATTGCTAATTGCAATTGTGTCAGTTTACTAATTGAATATACAATCTTGCCCTTCCGTGAAATTCCGGAGCAGTTTATTTGTGTGTATAAAGTCTGAATATCAATACACGGCAACGCAGTGTGTATATTGGTTTTCATGTATAAATAAAGGAGAACACGTTTGTTTTAATGTAAGACATACACGTGTAGGCGTGTTCTAATGTATAACATGCACGTGTAAGCGTGTTCTAATGTAACACATGCACGTGTCAGCGTGTTTTAATGTAAAACATGCACGTGTCAGCGTGTTTTAATGTAAAACATTCATGTGTAAGCGTGTTCTAGTGTAAAAGATGCACGTATAAGCGTGTTCTAGTGTAAAAGATGCACGTATAAGCGTGTTCTAATGTAAAACATGCACGTATAAGCGTGTTCTAATGTAAACCATGCACGTATAAGCTCACGATACGGCCCTATTTGAAGTGGCCAGTCCTAGTTTTTACTTTAATCATTACAACCGGATAATGAATCAGTGCAGAGACTCTCAATAAGGACAATAGGTACTGAAACAATGAGTTGTATATATATATATATATATATATATATATATTGTATTTGACCTTGTATCCATGTTGTGGATCCGACACTTTGAGGTATCGGGTGTTGTTGGAACTTTAGTGCTTTTATATATATATATATACACAGACTAAATGTACGGCTCTAACTATCGGCGCCCCTCCTAATCTTAATAAGTCCAAGGTCGGGTCTTTATAACAATAGCATGATATACATGTTGAGATTAACATCACCCTACCCCCAAACTTTCGTATGCTTGTATTTTTTCAGCAAAATAAATGTCAAAGTTTCTCAGTTGTGTTTGGCTTATTTGGCTTATCAATAAAATTTGCATTCTTACTTGCAATAATGTAATGTCTTTTTATTGGGGATCCATTTCAAATATAATTAAATATCATGAAAATATGCAAATATATATGACGTATTTTTTTAAAAATAATGTCATAAGCTCAAGTAGGAATCTTTGGGCGTCAGCAAGTGTATGAACAATTAATTAACATTAATATGTATACACTATAAAAAGTACTAATTAGTTCAGAGGTACAAGTAATACATGTTTATTAAAACAGTAATATATAAGACAACATTATATTAATGTTGATGTACAATATATACTAGTCCAAGGTCGGTCGATATCATTCTTTTTAGAGAAATAGGTGTAGGCTAGGCCTGTCCACTTCGCTAAAGAGAATAGGTCGGTATGTGCATTATGAAAAATAAACTGATCAATATGTTATCTGTCTAAACATACACAATGAAATATTCATGTACATACATTTTAGTGATTTAACAATCTTCCGATCCCCTATATATCTCACTTCCATATAATAAGTAAATTTATACAATCGGATAACATGGATTTAGCTTTACATTTCAGTGCTTTTTCGCACTTTTTGTTAAGTTGGATTTTCTAGATCAGGATCCCATTGTTTGACCTCTTTGATATCTTCCTTAATGTCACCATCACATTAACAACACCCTCTTTGTCAATGGACCATTTAAAAATATTATTTTATTTTAACATTATCACTATTCAACATCCACTGGTTACATTAAGCATACAATTCCATCAATGTTGTAAGGGAATCGTCACCATAATTAGACAATAACAATTTGTCATTGATTTCGTAGATGTAATATCCAAATACATGTTTCTTATAATAGTAAAACATGATAATAAAAGCGGAAAGCGAAAAACTGCTTATTTGGAGATATTAATCTAGGCCGTTATAATCAAGGGGTAAACATTCTTACATTTCACACCAATAAAGGGAGATAACTACCTTGGATTAAGACATTGTCCATATTTTACTTAGGAAACATCGGCAATATCAATGGTATTAATTTAATTAATGTTAGAGGGAACGACTATCGCAGCAAAACGTGGGACAACAAAACAATTAACCCTACGATCACATTGTAAGTGTACTGGACATCAGAACCAGATGTATTCATCTAAGGGATCAAAGAAGACCAAATCACATCCTCTTCCAGGGTAACAAAACGAGTAGAGTATAATTTTGATGACACTCACCAGTATATTGAATGAAATAGAGACATGGTCCTAGTCCTTGTTTTGTTGCCTCCTTCCACAAATGACATAAAGAATTACACACCATAGCAAAGTTTAGAAAAATAGACAAACAAGTTGATGGTGCAGGGATTTCAACAGTCTCGATTGAAGTCAGCATTTCGCAAATTCTATGGTCGTTATAACGATCTAGTTCGTCAATACAACCTCGCATTGGGTCAAATGCTGTCTGACGTGTTTCATACCGATTGTTAAGCCGTTCTTGGCACACTGATTTTGACTGCGGATAACTCCGTTTACCTGATCAGGATATGGGGCTCACGGCCGGTGTGACCGGTCAACAGGGGATGCTTACTCCTCCTAGGCACCTGATCCCGCCTCTGGTGTGTCCAGGGGTCCGTGTTTGCCCAACTATCTATTTTGTATTGCTTGTAGAAGTTATGAGATTGATCACTGTTCGTTATCTTCACCTTGCACAAAGACATCCATCTATAAATCAGGAATGGACATCCACTCGCGTGATTATTTCCCTTACTACAGCACGAGGGAACAATATCAGTTACCACAGCACGAGGGAACAATATCAGTTACCACACCATGAGGGAACAATATCAATTACCACACCACGAGAGAACAATATCAGTTACCACTCCACGAGGGAACAATATCAATTACCACACCACGAGGGAACAATATCAGTTACCACACCACGAGGGAACAATATCAGTTACCACACCACGAGGGAACAATAACAGTTACCACACCACGAGGGAACAATATCAGTCACCACACCACGAGAGAACAATAACAGTTACCACAGCACGAGGGAACAATAACAGTTACCACACCACGAGAGAACAATATCAGTCACCACACCACGAGGGAACAATATCAGTTACCTCAGCACGTGGAAACAATATTAGTTACCAAACCACGAGAGAACAATATCAGTTACCACTCCACGAGGGAACAATATCAATTATCACACCACGTGGAAACAATATCAGTTACCACACCACGAGGGAACAATATCAGTTACCACACCACGAGGGAACAATAACAGTTACCACACCACGAGGGAACAATATCAGTTACCACACCACGAGTTGACAACTCAGTTACCATACAAATGGTCAAATCGTCCATTCACTACTTATATACCAACTACATAAAATCCAATTGTACAACTGTTAGATCACTCCTGCATGTTGTAGGATGGCAATCAACCACACGATCTACTAATTGACGACGGTATCAACCTGAGCGACAAAGGAGTTCCCCAATTAGCATCAAACATGAAACGAGCGATACACAACACATTGGGGGTTACGATTGTTAGCAACAGGCATTTAAGGTCTACATCAAGAGCCAATCGGTAGGAGTAAATGTTACTGGTTTCGGTAGGAGTAGATGTTAATGGTTTCGGTAGGAGTAGAGGTTACTGATCTCGGTAGGAGTACAGGTTACTTGTTTCGGTAGGAGTAGAGGTTACTGGTTTCGGTAGGAGTAGAGGTTACTGGTTTCGGTAGGAGTAAAGATTACTTGTTTCGGTAGGAGTAGAGGTTACTGGTTTCGGTAGGAGTACATGTTACTGGTTTCGGTAGGAGTAGAGGTTTTCAAAGAAAATAGTGTCAACAGTATCATATATTATGATTGGTGCTTTATAGTTTGTAGCACCCTACAGTTTATATTGTACCCTAGTTAGTTGGTGTCAATATTGTAAGATTCTTTCTATAATGTATGATTCTGAGTTTTTCGTTATTCGTGTTAGTATCACTGTAGAAACATAGGATTCATTCTAGTTGTATACATTATTTTTCAAATGTATTTTTTAAAATAATCAATATGACCAATAGTAGTATACATAGGTCATTAAAATTTTCATTTTTGAATGTAGAGGGTTTACAAAGTTGAGATTTAGACAAAACCGTTGATTCTAGGTTTTTGGATATCATAGATGAGTATGACATTGTTTTTCTTGTTATCTTAATGTCATTGCTTGCTACATTGGGAAATGTCGGCAAGCTATGATATAGAAACAGTTAAATGTTATAACACACATGTGACCAGATCAATCGAACCTCGCTTTATATGGTCAGAAAATTCTGCCTTTAAATTTTAACACGCTCTTGCAACCCCAGAAATTAGAAGGAAAAAAATCTGTCTGATATAGCAAATTTTGATATTGGAAACTCTTTAGATTCAATAGATATTACATCTGATATTTTGAAAAATGCTGCATGTCAATTCTTTACAAGAAATAAAAATAAATCAAAATCGAAAACGAACAAAAATTTAAAAAAATGGTTTGATGAATATAGTTAGAATTATGCCCCAATTCCCTAGAGATCCAGTTATAAGGGGTAGAGGTTTCAAACTTAGAACGCAATTTGACAAACTCTGTAAATATAGCAGAAAATAATATAAGCAATCCATTATAGAGAAACTACATAATGTTAATGATAAAAGCATATTATAATCTTATCAATACTCTGCTTGATAAAAATAATACAACAATTTCAGAAATACATTCTAGTAAATGGTTGAATCATTTTACTACACTAAATGAAGTTGATGAGTCTTATCGGAACAGATTACTTCAATTGCAAGAGAAAGTCGCACTGATGGAGAAAGTCTCACTGGTCGAGAAAGCCTCACTGATGGAGAAAATCTCACTGATGGAGAAAGTCACATTGATAGAAAGTCTCACAGATGGACAAAGTCTCACTGATGGAGAAAGTCTCACTGATGGAGAAAGTCACATTGATAGGAAGTCTCACAGATGGACAAAGTCTCACTGATGGAGAAAGTCACATTGATAGAAAGTCTCACAGATGGACAAAGTCTCACTGATGGAGAAAGTCACATTGATAGAAAGTCTCACAGATGGACAAAGTCTCACTGATGGAGAAAGTCACATTGATAGAAAGTCTCACAGATGGACAAAGTCTCACTGATGGACAAAGTCTCACTGGTGGAGAAAGTCACATTGATAGAAAGTCTCACAGATGGACAAAGTCTCACTGATAGAAAGTCTCACTGATAGAAAGTCTCACAGATGGACAAAGTCTCACTGGTGGAGAAAGTCTCCCTGATAGAAAGTCTCACTGATAAAAAGTCTCACTGATAGAAAGTCTCACTGATAGAAAGTCTCACTAGTGGAGAAAGTCTCACTAGTGGAGAAAGTCTCGATGGTGGAGAAAGAGAACGTCTCACTGGATTCGTGGGGACCAATGTTCGTATGAAAGCAAAATTGTGTTGGTTCGTGGGGACGTAATTTCGGGGGTAAACGATACGATGTCACTAGGAGAGATAACTCTGCTTGGTTTAAAAATGTTCGAGGACACGTAAATTCATGGGTAAGAGTGAGCCACGAAATCAACGAACATCAATCCTCCACGAACCATGATGATTCCACAGTACCTGTCTTTTAGGTTTAAGGCCCCTTTCCATATGAGTGAAATATTCTCGAAAGGGACGTTAAACAATATACAATCAATCAATCAAGTTTCAGGACAGGTATTGATAAACATCAAAACATTAGTTTAACCAGGAGGTCAGAAGCATTTATCACGACTCTTTGTTTCTGTTGCATAAAAAGATATGAATGTAGAATACAACATTCTTTCGCTAGCCCGGGGGTAGTGATAATGAAATTGATGCTAACCAAAGTATTCAGCTGAATTCTGAATGTGAAACGAATAATCCAGAACTTAGCACTGTGAACTTAGCCTTTCTTAATGACTCATCATTTGTATATCATATAGACAAGAGGCAGGGGGGAAAGTCCTCTCAAAATAAAGACTTTGAAAGTGTTTTGAGGAAATAGATTAAGTTACAGCAGCGATGTAGACTACAATGTCAAAGAGGAATCGGAAAACGGTAATGGTCAGAGCAAAGCATAAGAAAATCATGAGAGCCCGGCAGAGCAGGAAGCTAAATACAATGGTGAAAAGGTGAAGATAACGAACAGTGATCAATCTCATAACTCCTATAAAGGTGAAGATAACGAACAGTGATCAATCTCATAACTCCTATATAGAATATATGATTATGAGTAGAGCAAATACTAACCCCTGGATATACCCAAGCTGGGATCATGAGGAGTGAACATCCCCTGTCGACCGGTCACACCCGCCGTGAGCCCTATATCTCGATCAGGTAAACGGAGTAATCCATTGTCATAATCAGTGTGTAAAGGGCACAAGAAGCAGGAAAAGAGTGATGTGTCATGACAAATGGAAGCAGAATGAAAGGTTAAAGATAACGAATAGTGATCAATTTCATAACTCCTACAAGCAATACAAATTGGAGAATATCAGAAATAGCGGATCTTGAACGAGTGCTTATGGCATATGAAATTTATAAAATAAGTTGCCGGTTTTAGCAGGACTTTGCCAAGGCTCGGAGAATATTTAAAACTGGCAACGATTTTCAGAAATTCCACATGCGATAAGTACGAGTGTAAGACTCTATTTATCTTACAACTATCAATTCACGCATATTTTAGTTACTTTCCATTTCAATTGATTGTTTTCATTTCGAGGTCAGCCTAGCCTTAATGCATCGTCTGAAAAATGTCCTTGGGTGTAAGAAATAATATCTAACGATAAACACATCAATGTGATAACTAAATTGAAATTTTAATCCTTAAATGATGTCATTATGTTACAACAAATGAACAGGAATAATTATGATAGATTTGAATAACATTTGTAGTAAAACTAGAAAGTTGACAAATTTGTATCTATATCAGCACGCGCAATTTTGTGTTTTTCACGTTGTTATTGTTTGACGTCATTTGCCCCGTCACGGTTGGGGACTTAAACTTAGTCTGTTGCTTATTGAAAGTCATGTTTCAAAGCCAATTCCACTTATTTTCACTTCATAAAAAACACACTCCTCTTGGAACAACTTTGGTTACATGTACAATTACATGCCCTTTACAGACAATTTTGATAGAGTCGCCAGGCTTAGGTTAAACTGTTTAGCCACTTGGAGCTATTACAGACTTCAGTTTATGAAATGGGGTAAGAAATTCATTTTAGAAATGATATCTTATGCTGCACATCATATGTAATAGCTTGTTACAATGCTCAAACATTCTGTTTAGTCGTATAGTGCCAGGACCCAACAAAATGTCGACCAAAAATAATAGGCATTTTTGCATATCTTGGGAAGTATACGGAATTTCGGGATGAACTTTGGTAGTAATGTAGATTGATTATGTATGAATGTATTAGAATACAAAGTAGAATTGTATACCATCTGAGTTATTGTTTTTACATCGGCTTACTTGGGTACCCTATATTTAGAGTTCGGTACCTTTACTCTTTAATAGTAAATTCGACCCCAAGCGATGCAATTGCCTGTGCAAATGATAAAAAAAAAAAAAAAAAAAACAGACCAAAAAAATGACTATCAAAGGTAAAGAAATTAAGAACTTATTTAAATATTACTTTGTGAAAGGCGAAGTTAAATCGAGGATTTGTGAAGAATCTATTTGGGAACACTCGCCATTACTCGGAGAAGAATCGAGTATTTCCTTAAAATAGCAACCCAGAATACAGGTATGTTCCAATGACGAGGGTACATACATTTGTCACACTGATTGTCAAAATGTCAAAAAATAACATTTGTAACAAGAAGGGAGAAAATGCATTTAGCGGACAAGACCGGGATTCAAACCCGGGCCTCCTGAATCTATAGTCAGCTAGGTGATCTATCAACTGAGCTAACTGGCCACCGTCGATCGAGTCCGGATGACCGCTACACATTATATAACTTAATCCCCGCTCCACCCCCTCAAGTTATATGTTCATATTGCACGCTGATTTCTGTTGTGAAAGTTTTTCTCCCCAATAACATTAATTTTTCATCTTAAATAGATTATATAAAAAGAAAAATGTTTTATTTCCATTTAAATATCAATTTTCACATGTTTCTGGTCCATTTTACAAAACAGTAACTTTATTGTGCAACCGACTGCGGTACATGTAACATAAGTATTTGTACATAATTTAAATGTTTACAAGGTGGTGTGTAAAATTTTGGAAAATACAAATAGAAAATAGTTATTCTCGGGCGACTCAAATATCGAACAGTTCATAAAACAAATGATTATACAATGGATGAAAAATAACTGGAAAAAATCATTTCCAATACCTACATGTACACAGTGTTTTTTTTTTTTACACTACTTGAGTCTTATCGTCAATACAAATACTGTAAATCCGAGTCAGTGACCTGCAAAGTGCCAATCGAGGACAGATTTTGCTCCTAAGTTCCTTTTCTTTGTTTTAGAAATTCTACAAAATTATTGTAGCAGCTGTGATCCGAGGAAGTGATTTGTAAAGTCTCCTTCTAAGACAGTTTTTGCTCATAAAATTCCCTTTCATGCTTGAAAAACATTATAAATATTGTCTGATTTGAACTCCATATTAAGAATCTTATCAGATTCCTCAACAAATTTTCATGTGCTCTGTTACTATAAAAGTTTAACTGTAAGTTAAAAATCTGATTTTGTCCTTTCTACTTCCAAATCCAACATATCTAATGACCTCTACACCTCACTTTTCGTAGAAACAGATATCTATTACATAGTTGATACTAAAATTAGATCCGTTGTTTCTAAGAGTCTGACGACTCTGACAGAGTAGCTCTGTACCTCAAAAAACGATAGATATCAAGGGTGAAAATATCAGCTGCAACACGAATACGTGCATGAAGTGTAAGGTGTCATGGTAGTAAGACAATCCATACGGTGTGTGGTTACGTGTCATTGCTAGAGGTCTGTAAAATGCTTAAGTATATTCTAAGATGCATATTATTTTTTTAAGATAAATATTTGTAAATATACTATAGTTTCGCTGTGAGTGGACAATAATAAAATTGCCACACGAATGTATTTATTAAAGGTTCTAATAACGTGTTTTTGCTTAATATGTTAGTTGTAGGTAGTTTATGCTCTTTTCTATGTATTCATTACATGGGTTTAACTGAGCGATGCTAGTAAAACGGTTCGGAGGCTCTTTTTAGTGCAAATAACTTAACCCCATCCCAATCCCGCCCGCCCTTACTTAACTCGTGTATTTTGGTTTATCATTTAAAATTCGTCTTATTTAGTGAAGAAGAATTGTTTATGTACATGTACATGTAATAATGACATATTTCATTCTCATACAGTTTTACAGTGTTGAATTTTAAAGCAAAAACAAGCTTCGGTGAGCTGTCCTCTTGAAAAGGAAATAGTATGAGACATAAATACGTTTGTGATAAGTAGCTTTCAGGCCGCTTCTTCACGCTCTCCTATACGTGCTTGTGTATATTTCGTAGATTATTTGGAACGAATAAGAACATAAGTATCATATATACAACTATTTACAAAATGCGACATGTCTTGTTTAGAACCTTGACTATTTACAAAATGCGACATGTCTTGTTTAGAACCTTGACTAGTAGTCATTTAGTAATATGAACTAGCCTTTCTGCGACATGTCTTGTTTAGAACCTTGACTATTTACAAAATGCGACATGTCTTGTTTAGAACCTTGACTAGTAGTCATTTAGTAATATGAACTAGCCTTTTTCTAAAGCAAATATTATGAGTTAATTTTTAACACGCCATTTTGATTTAAAAAAAAGAAAAAAAGAAAATAACAATCAGATTGGTTGTTAAGTTTGAATTGATGAGACATTGTCTGATGGGAACCGACAAGTGCCATTAATGTACTGTATTCCAAAGGTGGTTCAGGGCACGGGAATAAGAGGGGAGATCCGGCACTTAAACCAATTTTAATTTCTACGGAAATAGCCATTGAAATTTTCTGTCATGTTGAATTATGAGGTATGACCACTCATTAAAATAAGAGATTATTAGTAAAAACAGCTGTAACTAACGTCACGTTTATTGGAATTTTTCAAAAATTAGGCTTTATTTGGGTCAAAAGGAAAGCTCTCTTCTGTGGTAGAATTAATTAATTTATTAAATGGTGTCATTCCTCTAAATTGGGTATTAAATAATTATTTCATGTTTCAATTCTTACATCCGTTAGGACGTCCTCACAATGTGTAGAAGAAAATACACGTATATATCATTATAAAGGCAAAAAGATACTATGTTAGGTATACCTATAACGACACCTATAAAAGCTTATCTAATACTCTTTCGAATTATAAAAAAAAAGGGTTTTGAGAAAGAATACACTGTACATGTATTAGTAATACATGTATTAGTAAGGACATGTTCTCACTCCACTTGTCCTCACTAAGATAATATTTTATATCTACAGAATATACATCTTTCACATACTGTAGGTCACATCTATGAGGACGCAATTATGAATATATATATATATATATTATTATATATTTGTCCTCGAAGTGCAATTTTGTCCTCACAACTTCTGTGCATTGTTTGAAATTTGTCCTCACTTAATCACGTTTTACTCTCTCTCTCTCTCTCTCTCTCTCTCTCTCTCTCTCTCTCTCTCTCTCTCTCTCTCTCTCTCCCCACATAGTGAGTACGTCCTCACTTAGTATGTTTAGTCGGATAGAGAGAACCCACAAACAAGAGAGAGAGAGAGAGAGAGAGAAACCAACATACAATAGGAGAGAGAGAGAGGAAACACGAAACAACAGGAGAAAAAAGGAAACAACAGGAGAGAGAGCGAGAGAAACAAAAGGAGAGAGAGAAACAACAGGAGAAAAAAAACATGAGAGAAATAGAGAGAGAGAAAACAAACAACAGGAGAAAAAAGGAAACAACAGGAGAGAGAGAAACAAAAGGAGAGAGAAACGAAAGGAGAGAAAGAGTAACAACAGGAGAGAGAGAGAGAAACAAAAAAACAGTAGAAAAAAGGAACAACAGGAGAGAGAGAGAAACAACAGGAGAGAGAGAAAACAACATGAGAAAAAAAAAGAAACAACAGGAGAGAGAGAAACAACAGTAGAGAAACAACAGGATAGAAAGAAAACAAGAAACGAGAGAAAAAAACAAGAAATAACAGGAGAAAAAAGAAACAACAGGAGAGAGAGAGAAACAACAGGAGAGAGAGAAAACAAGAAATAACAGGAGAGAGAGAGAGAGAGAGAGAGAGAGAGAGAGAGAGAGAGAGAGAGAACAAGAAACAACAGGAGAAAAAACAAACAACAGGAGAGAGAGAGAGAGAAAATACAAGAGACAACAGGAGAGTGAGAGTGAGAAAACAAGAGGAGAGAGAGAAAGAAAACAGGAAACAATATAAATCGCGTTTCAGATACCGAACTTTGACCTCTTCGTTTCAGATACCGAACTTAGACCTCTTCGCTGAGTACTAGACATGTGCAGATCATATATACATAAGGCGGATCAATACGCTCTATCTCATGAAAATATAAACATTACAACTCAAAACGACATACATAGAGAGTGCGCAGGGGCGGTTCCAGAAAAAAAAATTCAAAGGAGGGTTTGCAACTCAAATTGGTACCTTTTCCGTCCATAAGGGTTGGGGTGTGAAGAACCAACATAAAACCATTTTGGTTTAAAATGTTCGACTAAATGAGGGTGCAACTCTTGTACATGTAACTCCTCCAAATCCGCCATCGAAACGCACTTCTCAGATTTTACGAAGGTATATTCTTTACATTGAATGTTTTTTCTTTAAATTGCTGTCTCGATAATTGATTTGCATAATTCAGATAATGCCCTTTTATCTGTAACTGCGGTGTAGAAAAATACTAGATCATAATATATTCAATTTGTAGGTAAACAATATTTCAAAAATAACCAGACCATTCTACTTTATGCTTTTGAAATTTAGAATTCTTTAATTCAAATGGAATTAGACTAAATTATATTGTAAATTAGATGCTATCAAATATAGATTTATAAATAATGTATATGATATAAAGCGTCGTACGTATTTGAATCTCCAACCGTTTTCTCTGTGATAACCCCTCGTACTGCATCAGCATGTACATTTCTCATGAGCATGCAATTCGGCAACATATATGGGGTGTTGCTAAAATGCAGAAAGGAAAACTGAACGGAAAACTGAAAATATTGCATGCAATGATACTATAAGGATAGAAAGTTGTAAAATAAAAGATTTATTTTGAACAGGTGAAGCCGCAATGATAGGGGGGGTGGGGGTGGAAGTCATCCTCAGAGTCCACCGTTTCAAATGCTTCATAAGAATACATATGTATTCTAAAACTATTGTAACTTATAATGAAAAATATCAAGCAAGCGCCTGGTACCACCCCTTTTCCCGAGCTCCCCTCCCCTCCCCATTTATGACAGACACCTACATTGTATATTTAACCCTCCTCCGATTATGACAGTGTGCTGTTTCATGGGGGGGGATAAATATACTAAAAATATTGATTAACCCCTTTTCAATTTTATCTTTTTATTCTGACTATGACAGCTAAAAGAGCTTTTTATGAGCCTTTACAATGAATAAGAGATTTTGAAACCTCTACCTTCAACCCCAACACGCCCTTGAACACCTCATTTAAAAAAACGGGAAAAAAATAAACATTTCCCCCAAAACATAGCCTTTTTAAATCGAACTGGATATTTCTAAAATAATTAAACTTTAATTTAATATTAGTTCTTCACCTGGTATATTATAGGGTTATTGAACTTATATTGGTGAATATTGGCTCGCAAGCTCGTGCATTTTGACAGCCAACTCGTGCCAATATTCACCTATATAAGTTCAATAACCCTTTTATTATATAGCTAAAGTATCTAGTTGCTAAATTATATCCCTTTTCACTCAAAATACTCCAAAATAGACGATAATTCGTCAATATTGGCATCTAAGGTGAAGGTGTGCAATATCAGCATGCATTTCTTAACTGTTCAATATTTAACCCGTCATTAATGCATGAAGTACACTGATTTTGTGAATGGGGACATCATAATTCATGTACAGTAAAACATTTTGCTTAAGTAAATATCGAATACCGGCTCTGTTAGATTGAACGCTCATACTCGGAATACAATTTACGCAATGCAAAGTTAGCGTTCAATAAATTCTCAGGATATTGAACGTTAACATTCTCTAGATTTTACGCAGATTTTATGATAGACTAATTATTAACATTCCGAATATGATATTGACGTTACCGTAACGACGTAAACAAGCCAAAATGGCAGACGACGGCCCTCCGCATTTTTACAGCCAACTCGTGCCAATATTCACCATTATAAGTTCAATAACCCTATCATATTATCACATTTTATTTTCAGTGTGTGTGTGTGTAATTGTAATTTTTGTTTTTAAACTTTTAACCCTATAAAGATACGTCTTTTTATTTCATACTTTAACATGAATGGTAAATTCTAATAGAAATTATACACAGATTTAAAGGCATAGGGTCTAAGATATTGGTGAAATTTTGCATGTTCCAAAAAGATGGTAAAATTTAAAATCATAACTAGAAAATCACAAAAAGTTCTTCAGAATGTTTACAAACACATTGGATACGATAGTAATTACAAAATAATTCCCTGTTATCATTTGCCTAAACTGGTACCCTGTTGACTTCGCATCTGTAGCCACCAATCAGCGGGGTACCAGTTTAATATAGTGTCCTCCAGACAAAATTTTTTTAAAGGGCTAAAACGTCAAAATGACTTCAATTTCAAAGCGCTGCAGCTATAGATAACTCATAATTAATACTACAAATTTGTTTTTTGGAGTTCTTGCAAAATATTGTGATGTCATTTTTTAGATAAAAGATAAACCTTATGCCTTTAAGTATTGCATTTCAGAAAAAATATATTTTGCAGAATTCATTTGGCAAGGAAAACCATATTTTTACTAATCTTCAAGTAATTGATTAAATGTCTCCAATACTGAGAACAATTTTGGGGGTTGGGAAGTGTGTATGTGTATGTGTTTTATCGACAGAGTATACTTACATGTAAAAGGATGTCTCAGTGAATAACATGCAAAATGGTCCCGTAGCAAAATTCTACATATGGCTTTGTCCTTAATCATAAATAGTTGCAATCAGAGTAAAACATTAATATTCTTTAAATCTAATGTATGTTTCGATGATACAGCAAAAAAAAAAAATATTTTTTTTAGGTGCATGTATTGCAATTATTTTATAAGGCATCAAGCTTCCATAATTACTGCTATACATAAATGCCAATTATTGCTATATATCAAATCCAGTTGTTTTTAAAAATAGAAACACGTGCGGAAATTCCAAAGTACATTTCTCATCTCATGTTACACCCTAGATCATAAAACCATATAAAAAAAATGGAGTGTTTTATGTACCCATCTGGACGATTTTAGTGATTTTGCATGTTTTTCTCTGAGACATCCTATTAAGTGTAAATGTGAAGCATGAATATTCTGATACATGTAATTATTTTCTAATGCGTTTCTCAATTAATTCCCGTTGAAAAATCATAAAATTCCCCTGTAAGAAATTTTATAACGGCTTTGCTTTACTGATTCCTTTTACGCGACGATTTCAAAGTGAAAAGTATAACTTGGGGGAAATCAAACAATTAGATTTAACACCAGACGCAAATTATAGATAATTATCCTACAACAGCCGAAGACCAATCTAATCTTCTCCCTACCACACGCTTACGTGCTTCCACTGAAAATATATATTTTACGTTTACTTAAAAGTGATGATGAATTTGAACCCAAACACTGGATTTTCACTAAAATATTTCGTCTTGCATAAAAAGACACGAAGTTCGGTGTTTATGTGAACATGTTTTTTTTATATGAAGGGGAAAGTTATTTTAAAAGAGGGGGTGAGTTGTCCCATATATATATATATATATATATATATATATATATATATATATAAACTTGGATTGTGATTGTATTCAAAAAGTGTAGTGAGGAGAGATGTTTTGTTGGAGAGGGAGGGAATACGTAATAACAATAATCATAGTAATGCTTTATTGATGATCATACACAATACATACAAACATACATGTATATGCAATGAAAAGTAATTTAAAGTAGAAAGAAAATTTCTTTTTTATATCAAAGCCTTTGACATTTGTGTGAAATTAGATACTGATTGAGAATTGTACATGTGCATATGAAATGGAAGTTCATTCCAAAGGTTTACAACGGAATATTGGCACACCAGAGAAAGAACTAGTTTTTCAAAAATACATGTAAATAAAAATCTTAATTTGATCGTAAACAGTACACGGTGACAACATGTACCAACAGAAACCCTTACAATAATAAAATCTACATACATATATAGCATCAATTATTGGCTCACAATATGTACCTTCACAAACCCTTACAATCATAAAATGAACATGTAGCATCAGGTTCTGACTCGAAACTATCAGGTTGGTACTGTAATTGACAATTAATTAAGGGATGTGTACGAGTACTCGTTTAATAAGAATTAATTACTTAGATGATTGATTGTTTGTTAATATCTCAAAGGTCAGTTTTGTTTAAATGCAATTATTAGTGCCAACTTCACTAGTACATATTCGTCATCACATGCGTTTCGGTTCAACTAAACAGAGAACTCTCCATGCATGGTATTAAGAAAAAAAATGACAAAAGATGCATCCATTTTCTCTGATGTGTACCTCTTGGCTTGCATTTTGTTAGAGATGGGTTCAAAATTAGCTGGTTCTGTTCAAATTAAAATTCGATTTCACAAATGTCATTTTGATGTAAATTCTCAAAAGAAGATGCATTTAAGTGCATCATACAAAAATAACTTTCAAAGGGGAAGAGGTTGTATGTGACCACAGTAAGTTTTTCGTCCATAACAGGGTGATAAAAATGATTATTCAAAGCTAAATATTCAATCAAGTCCCGTAACCCCCTCTAGATCCGCCACTATATTTCATTAGCGTGTAAAACATATCATCAGCAAAACCTTTTAAAATATGCAATAGTAGATCATTCATAAACTTTAGTATTGAAGAGGACATATATGGTAGAGGGTAAGTATCAAATAGAACTTCAATTCGAGGGTGTATATATCAGATTGGGCTTGTATTGGAGATTGTGTGTATTTAGTGGGGCTTGTATTTGAGATTGTGTGTATTAAGTGGAGCTTGTATTGGAGATTGTGTGTATTAAGTGGGGCTTGTATTGGAGATTGTGTGTATTTAGTGAGGCTTGTATTTGAGATTGTGTGTATTTAGTGGGGCTTGTATTGGAGATTGTGTGTATTTAGTGGGGTTTGTATTTGAGATTATGTATATTAAGTGGGGCTTGTATTTGAGATTATGTGTATTAAGTGGGGCTTGTATTTGAGATTATGTGTATTTAGTGAGGCTTATATTTGAGATTATGTGTATTAAGTGGGGCTTGTATTGGAGATTGTGTGTATTTAGTGGGGCTTGTATTGGAGATTGTGTGTATTAAGTGGAGCTTGTATTGGAGATTTTGTGTATTAAGTGAAGCTTGTATTTGAGATTATAACAGTGCGACATTTAACTCCGGACACGACAAAAGTCCGGAGTTTTGCCAACCCTTTTATTAAGGATACAAATAAACCCTTTACAAAAAAAGATGGGATTTTATGTCCACAAGACATGCACCAACATTTACACTTGTAACTATTGTAGTTTTTAAGATATTTCACCTGAAATCAAAAAATCCCATGGGATTTTGGAGGGATTTTTAATCCCACTTGGGGGATTTTCACTCCCACCAAAAATCCCATGGGAGAAAAAATATAATTTCTCCCATAGGATTTTAACTCCCGTATTTAAATTTAAAATGGGATACAATGTCCCATAGGAGGAAATGTCCCATAATGAACATGAAATGGCAGTGAATATCCTATTTGAGCATGAATGGGAATAAATATCCCAAATAAAACACAGGATGGGGACTTTTATCCCATGAATACAGTAATAAAGCAGAAAATTGTATCTTAAAGAGTGTTGTTTGTCATGATTCTTAAGAATGTACTTGCAAGCTAAGGAATGACATTAACTTTATATCTAGTAATTACACTCCTAAATTATGTAGACCTATACATGTGTTAATGGATAAATGTCTAAACAACATGAGAAATTAAATTATATTAGAGCTCTGCATTACTAAACTCTTTCCCATGCAATTTTAAATGTATACATATAACCCTATCACAAAAATATCAGAATAAAATTGAACGGTATTAAATTATGCAGTTAGAACACTAACTTATTTACATGCAGCTGTTCATATTCACTATTGACAACCCTTTACAGGTCGTCAGGTGTGAATATTCACAGGAACCGGTATTTTTGTCTGTAATAATAATAGTACGCCTTATGGTACCATCCCCAATGAAAAAAATAACCCAAAAGGAATGGCACCATTTCTTACTCAAAACTTCGCTTCAAAATAATTCGAAAATTCTGCTTTTATCGTCACCCACCCCAATTGTCATTCTGATTCAGTAATCCCAGTGCTTTTATTAGGGGTGTGTGGTATATACCCCTACTCTTATCATTATGTACAGGCTAAATTATCGGTTCCTCTGATATGCTGTGGAATTTTGGAATAGCCTAGCTTACAGTTACAATTTGTTTACAATATATTAAAATTAGTGTTAATTAAGTGCTTACGGTGAAATCTGCTACTGCTAGATGATGCTAAGTTGTTTCGTGAACCGAATCAGACATCTCCAACAAGATTCTCGAAGATTTAACAACACAGGAATCATTTTACAAAATGCATGCTTCGGTCCATCATTCTCCCTCTGACAATCACATTCATTCTGAAGTCAAAGTACTTTCTCCTATACCTTAAGGTATTCCATGTATAATGAAAGGATAATGAACAGTTTTGAAGGATTTAGATCAACATAAATGTTTATTGTTAAATAATGATGAAAGTGAAGCAGATGAAATTCACATGACTGGTAAATGATTAGAAGCTGACCTTTTTGCACTTAAGACTTTTTGGAAGAGTTGTCTGCCCTTTGTAAAATCAAGAAAAATCTAATTTTCTAAAAATGTGTGTGGTCAATGATTAATTTTATTTCATATTTTCACTAAGAGAAAGTGTTTGTAACTTTCTACCAAGAGATTTGTGTGAAAATATAATTTCTTTTTAAAATATTGTAATAAAACATGCTTTTCCCATATACTTCAATGTTAAATCCTAGGTGAAATAAATCAAGCAGTAAACAAAATTTTGAAAATTCCTACGGTGGATTATTTTTATTTGATGAACCCTTCAAAATGATACCATGATTACAAAAATTCCACCATCCATTTATTAGATATGAAATATGGTCATTACACATTGAATACCTTAAGCGTCAAAAAGACTTTGACAGGTAAATACGAATAAACGGTTAACAGACATCTCGACCTTAAGAAAGTTCAGTCCTGGATGTTCTAGTCCAAAAAGAAGTATGACCCAATCTTATGCATTAATTTATTAAATTTCCGGTTGAGCAACACCCAAATCCTCTAGAGACATTGTTTACAGTTATATGACATTACCTAAATGTGTGACACAATATTAATCCACACCTGCTCAAAGGGGCATAAGCACCGAGCATAGACCTAAATTTTGCAGCCCTTCACTGGCAATGGTGACGTCTCCATACAAGTGAAAAATTCTCAAGCAGGACGTTTACGTTTTTGTTTTTTCTTTTGAAAATTTTGTTTTCATTTTTTTTTTAATGTTAAACATGAAAAGTATGACTAAATCTGTGTTGACAGCCAAAATTTTAACCTTCTGGATGCAGGAATAAAAGCAATATTTTAGCCTTCATTCTGCGTTATGTAAACAAAGACTGGAGTCTTTTTATGTTTACATTTAAGGTGGCTCACTACACCGGGAAATAGTTTCTCAAATCAGTACAAATTGATTTAATATTTTAAAAAAGATCCAGAAGATATACAATAAGTGTGTATTTCAACACATGAACAAAAGACTGGTGGATTTGAGCTCAAGATCTGTAGTTCACCAGCCCAATGCTCTCTCTCTCTCTCTCTCTCTCTCTCTCTCTCTCTCTCTCTGTCTGTCTCTTGTCCAATGCTTTATTAATTAACCACTTAGCTACCGTGTTATAGACGAATAAATCGATCGATACAAATACTTTCCCAAAACATTTAAATCGCCATCTTGTAACATAGTGTCATAAAGCTTTAGTGTAGTAAGTACCTTAACAAACCAGTGAAATGTTTAATTTTGTAATTGAATTTTCAAAGCATCTTTACTTTTGCACATGCAATTTTACAAAGATTATTCAATAAAGGGTAAAAAAACAACACTTAAAAATACTTGTTTTTGATCCACTGTAGATTTTAGGAAAATATTAGATTCCTGGGTCAGAGAAATCTAGACATCATTAAATGATAATGAAGTATTGTAAAAAAAAATTCAAGACTCTCCAATATTGTTTGCAACTAGGAGAAATGGTCACAAGCTATTTTACACCCGCATCCCTCTTGGATCGAACCACTATAACTTTTAGGATAACAATAAATCCTCTCCCAACAATGTGCACATCTGCAAATGGCAATGAAGCATTGTACAAAGTTTCAAGTTTATCAGATAATCCATACAGGAGGAGAAGCATTTTAATGCACAATTTAAGACTTTGTGACAGACAGACTTACAGATATGGACAGAAAGTACAAAAACCATATAATTATATGAAATGAATTTGCATGTAAAAAGTACATGAAGTGCACAATTATGATTTAAATGTAATTATCATTTTTATTAGGAATTTTGATGTCTCCTCTTTTTGCAAACAATATACACATCTATATATGAAGATGAGATATATAATGAGGATATAAAACACTTCTAACAAAAATGTAAACAAATATGTGCAATGCGAGTTTGAAAATATGTATGTCTTAAAAAGTGATTGACTAGATATCAGGAAGCAAGCAAGCTCACTCCATGTTACTGTGCTACAACTAACTGAAATTCACTACATTATCCAAAATCCACCCCAAAAGAACCAAAACCTACCAACACTAAATACCAATATATATCCATGTGAGGTCAAGGTTTCAGGAGTGAAACAATGTGTTTTTTAAACTTTAAATCTCATTATGTTTTACTTTTGTAGGATATTCATAATGTTGAAATTGATTTAAAGCAATCAATTTTCAATTGGAGATACAAGGTACATGTATGCACATAAATGTACCACCCTGAATCTCATATCATACATGTACCTTATTTTATAGCTGGCAAAATTATGAAATGAAATTTAATGTCACCACAGAATTTATAATTTCCGTTTCTTTCTCTCAATTCACATGGAGACCTCCTTTTTTAGAGTCTTATTTTCTTTTACTTGAATGTTCTAAATTGAAATCTAAGGAATAATAATCTTGGAAGAAAAATCTACATGAAAATATTTTCTACTTTGAGAAACAAAATGACAAACATAACTGTTTTAAATGTAAGTCAGAAATAGAAAAATAATTCAATTTATTGCACTTACATATGTAATTGAAAGAAAATTCCTTTGAGTACATGATTTTAGAATGAAAATAAGATTGATTAATATTCAAAAAAGTATTTCAATTTCTTCAAAACTTCAATCTTCAGATGATTTTCCATCCATTGACACCCCAAATGTATGATCACACACATTCAGCAGGAACATCTGTTCCTCAAATCTCCTTCACATAACACTTGACTACTTTTGAAATGCAATTTAAGTCTTTTTAGAAATTAACAAAGATGAGTGTACAGATTCATACCCTAGCAGTTGATGATTGCTAAAACTGATCACTACTCAAAACTCTGAAACAAATCTTTCTGGATTTTTTTGTATTTCACACACACACGCACACATACACGTACATGCATACACACATCAAAAATATCAACAAGACACTGACCTTACCAGTCACCTGAGTTATTTAGTTAAAAGTATTACTAACCTCAATATGAATGAAATCTATATAATACAGTAACTTTTCTTGCTCTAGGCATGCATTTATATGCTAAATTCTAATATTCAGTAGAAGTATAATATAAGGTGTAATTCATTCCCCCAAAATCATCTATACTGATGAAACATTTTACAATTATAAACTTGATATACACTTTTAACACTATTTGGATCTGACCTTGAATCAGAACCCTGGAGTTGCAAGTGTCACAATTTTTGTACATCTTTCTGTTTTTCTTGACAATGCATCCATCATTTATAATATTCTAGTGTCAACAAAATTAAAGAAGGATTCTTTTAAATCATAAAGACATGTAATTACTATGACCATTTTGGTTCCATCTATTTTAAAGCTAGTATCAAAACCTTTAGATTCTAACATGTATATATAAACTGCGTTTTTAATTATCAAATACCAAAAAAAAAAAAAAAAAAACCACCCAAAAACCAACCAACTTTTAGCTATTGATCTTAATCATAGTGTTTTATTTTGATAATTTAATTTACAGATACATGTATAAGTTGTCATAATGTCATTTAATTCTATTTTATTGTTGCATTTCCTCTTCTTGCCCTTGTAAAACACCTTAGAGTAATAAACTGTTTTATATAAGGCTGCATGTATATAAATTTTATTATTATTATCACTGATCGAGGTCATGAAATTTACAATTACCTGTTCTACCTAAAAGCATCAATAGCATTAAGGAAGATGTTATCTAAATTTAAATGTTTTACACATAAACACTATATATCAAGTTTGGTTCCTCCTGGAGTCAGAATTTCTACCCTAGGAATCATGATATTTACAAGCTTGATGTTTTGTTTACTGTCACAACAGAAGCTGACCACTAGCAATAGGTCACATGAGAGAATCAATTGACCTAAAAATCTATCAATTAACATGATTGAAATGTTTTAATCTTTATATCCATGATAAGATATTCTTTATATATTTTATATTGAATTCAATTTGGTACTTTGACCTCTTTATTTTCAAAATAATTGGAATTATGTCTATATACATACATGTGAGAGTTGGCCTCCATGTGTCCAATGAAGAAATTATGAATAATGGAATCACAAATTAATGATTGTCTAATGCTTACAGGGATGGATCCAGGAATTTTTGAGAGAGGGGAATTTTACCATTAATTTTGGTTATCAAGGGAGGGGGTCCACCCTCAAAATGTGTTATTTTTACTTTATTTTAGCAAAATTTCCTGAACCAGCACCCCTTCTGGATCCACCACTGGGTTATCATTTACTCCTTCATTCTTGATTACAAACCTAAGGACACTAAATTGTAATTTCACATTTTTTTTTAATTTGACAATATTTCATTATCACACAACAGCAAAATTATGAAAGCATATACATGTACGTACAATAATAGCAAATTGATTGTTCTGACATATCATTTGATATACATATATATTCATAAGAAAATTTGAACTATCATGCATATTACAGATTATCAGTCATCAAGATTTTTGTTGTGTTTTTCTTTTTTTTTGGTTCAAAGTAATTTCACATTTTGAATCTTGCTTATTAATTGATATGTTGATATGGAATCAAATGATATGCATGCACGCAGAAGCTATGTGAAAAATGTCAGATCTTGTGTAGCAATTTGTAAACCCAATGATTACAAAGCCTATTAGTATTCTATATCAGTAAAAGAAAATCCTATTTTAATTCATATTTTGCAATAGATATGATAAAAGGAATAAGCATTTAATAATAATTATCAAAATCTATAGTTTAAAATTGAAAAACAATCTCATAAAAAATATAACATATATTTTACACATGCATTTTTGTAAACTTTACAAAAGGAACAGATTTCCCCCCTGAATTTATATAAAAATCAGTATTATGTCCTGTGACATTTTGTTATTATGCTTTAATAAACTTCTAATATTGACTTTGTCCTTGCATGGTCACTTTGTCCATTTTTTTTTTATATCTGTACCCAGGTTTTGTCTTGTGACTTTTACCCCAACTAATCCCTCTGTGTATAATACACATGGGATGTTCTTTACAGCTCAGCAAGCCCCTGGCTTTGTTTCTCATTGTTCCTTATCTACAATTACTGGGTGAATGACTTTGTGAGGTTGTAATTTGCCATCTAATACTTTTATAAGCATTTCATATCATGATCAACATGTCATACTATTTCAGTCAATATTATAAATAATTCATTTGACACATAATATGTAATATTGTAGGCTTATATGGTAATATTTGGAAAATAATGGCAAAGCAATTCTCAGCATGAACATTGAAAATTATGTTGCAATATACATGTACATCACCCAATACAAAGGCAAAGGATACATTTTAATTTTTACGTTTAAATTCATATGAAATATTGTGAAATTCATAATCATGTGAATGCATAGCTGCAGAACTGTAGCTCTCTGAGAAAATATTAATTGGTACAGATCTGTCCCAATATTTTCTCAGAGAGCTACAATTCTGCAGCTAGTGAATGTGGTTAACTTATACTACCATTAAGATATGTAATCTCTTTCTAATATTTGTTTAATTTGTACCTTTTTCATATTGTACAACAAAGTATAATTTAATGCACATTAATCCTCGAATTATAATAATTTTTTTAAATTATTTTTTTTTAGGCTTAATTTTTTTTTATTTATTTGTACAAATAGAAATTAAGTGCATCATAATATATACTTTTAAAGGTAAGATGTACAATTGATATATAATCACTCATACCAACCATTCATACCACTCAAACATTTCAAAACTATGGATTATAAATTTTGATTAGTGCAAAATTTGTTAATTTCTATAAGGTCATCTCAAATCTTTTAAAATCATTTTAGTGACTTTTTGGGGGAAAACACCTGAAACACTT
The DNA here is from genome assembly GCF_947568905.1 of Ostrea edulis. Taxonomy (NCBI): domain Eukaryota; kingdom Metazoa; phylum Mollusca; class Bivalvia; order Ostreida; family Ostreidae; genus Ostrea; species Ostrea edulis. The sequence goes on along the minus strand of NC_079169.1, from coordinate 141,855 downwards.
TTAAAGCCAATTTAAATGGTCCAGGTCAAGCATATTTTGCTTTTAGGCCAAATCTTTGTAAGATCATTTGTGCACTTTGACAATTATCTCTAAATATTCGGGCTAGTATAATGAAGAAGTATGGATGTTTCAATTTTCATTAACATTTAATACCAAAACCATATCTCCTTTTCTTGACCAAAAAAGCCCCCCCCCCCTTCCACACACACACAGTGAGGTCTAGATCCGCCACTGTTTAATCTGTGATTTTGGGGCGAAGTTGGATCAATTTCATTTTATGAACAGGTCCAGTGGTACGATGAATTTTTCATTTTCAAGACAAATTAATAGAAATATAAATTGTTAGCCAGTAAAAAGAAGTAATGATTTAAATCAGATACTTGGAACAGTGTTGATGTTAACAGGGACCTATATACTAGTTAGTATATAGCTATGATGTTAACTTATGAAATTCTTATATTGTATACAAGATATTATCCAACTAACAGATAGACTTTTGCAATTATATCTTATGCATTATGAACTGTAGCTAAACAATATCACTATTAAAATCTTATGTCCATTTCCATGTAGTTGGGAATCAATTAAGCTTTCCTGGTTCCGATTTTGGTTTAATTTTTATTTTGTGAACATAAATCAATATTTGTCTAATCACAGGAACCGGTAATTTTGTCTGTAATGATAATAATGAGAGTCTATACGATACCACCCCCCCCCCCCCGTGTTTTTATTAAGAGGTGGTATTGAATACACCCGTAAATATCATTACAGACAAAATGGTAATATATTTACAAGTGCACTCTACGTATTGTTCTCCACGGGCAAGGGGACAGGCACCGGAAGTACGGATACATGTATTTAGAGATTGACCTTCTACTGGTATATAATAAAATGAATTTTATTGTACCGGTAGAAGGCCAATCTCTATACCGGTAGAAGGCCAATCTCTAAAGCTTACAAAAAAGCGTGAAACGATTACATGAATCGAAAGAGGGATGAAATAGACTACGAATTCATACATTTCAGAGAAATTATTCCCACCAAAAATAATATGAAAAAAAGGTGGGGGGGGGGGGAGTAGTAATATCCATATTTAAGGTGCCTGTGCAGGCAAGGGCGCATCCAGGAATTGTTTAAAGGATGAGCGGATTGCGACCCAAGTTTGTGCCTATTCCGCCCCGGTCCCAAAGATGGGTGAATATCTCAAACTGGTAAAATGACAAGTTTTGTTTAAAACTATGGAAGTAAAGTGGAGTGACTACAACCCTCTCGATCCGCCACTGATGAACAAGAACTACATTACGGGGATTAGGAAGCACAGGGTTCATTTAGAATAATTGTAATCTTTAAGGAAATCTTCGTGGAGCACATTATCGCAAATAGTTGCTGAAATTGAACCTTACCATAATTCCGCCGGCGAGGATTGCAGCTATTTTCACTTTCACATCGCAGGAGGTGCGTTTGATGAGCTATCAACTTATACAGACAGTATCTCCTCATATCTACATGTACAGGGGCGGGTCCAGGAATTGTGGTTACGGGGCGCCACTTTATGAGGCAGTGGGTCCATGGCGAAGGCCTGGTTGGGGCCCAGGGGGCGAAGCCCCCGGAAACTCCTGGGTTTTACAAATTTTATGGGGCTTGAAATATTTCTCCTATTTAGTCATTTGTATTACATGTATTTTCTATCATTTTAATAAGGTGAAATTAACAAAATGACCCAAATTTTAAGGGTTTTTTGGGAAAATATTAAGTTCTCCCAATAAAGTAATTAAAAAAATTAAAAGATTTTGTCATTTATTTCTCCGCCTGCGCCACCTCTAAATCCGCCACTGATGTATATTGCAATAATCTACCAGAATATACTGACACCTTATAGGTGATACTTCATTAGTACAAATGGACACCACCACCACCACCATCCCTCCAAACGGAGGGGGTGAGACTAACAACGAAAGGGGAAAAACACATTCCGCAAATTATAATATACATGTAACAGGCTGTCTTTGCATTTAGTCCGAGTGTTTTCAGTTATCTTTTTAAAAATTCTATATATTGATTGCAACACAAACATCCTATTATAATTACATGGCGATGATAAAGTCTCAGTAAGTTTCCACAAAGCTGAAAATTGGTATACACCATATTGTACAAACTGATACAGAACTAAAATATTGCGGAAACTTATCAAAACTTTGCGGTAGACTATCAATATAGCAATGTGCATACTAAAACAGAACAGTTTCTGCAAACCGAAATTTACGCAAACTTGATCAGCTTTCAGCAAATTTTCGTTGCGGAAACTACTTGAAAACAACGTAGATATGTCAAGTTTCAGCAGGACACACCAAGTTTTTGCAGGGAGAAAGCTTTCAAGATGAAAAATGAGTGCGGAAACTTGACGAAAACCACTTGTACACCTAAGTCTATGTAGTGAAATTTGTATTTTTCATCCATTTGTAAATTCCATGTTTTTAATGAAAAGAACTTACATGTATATAAATTGACATTAGTAAATACTATGTAATATTGCAGGTAAATTTTGTAGGGTATATAAGCGAGTGGGGGGGGGGGGGGATTCAGACCAGCTTTTAGTGTTAGGAATTGCATGCTTTAGTCCCAGTTTGTGTTACTCTGAAGTGAAGTCCCAATTGGTTATTAAAATGCACGCACATAGATCTATACATTTCCATACACCTATATTCAGTGCAACCCCCCACCTAAAATTTTCAAATTTAAGGTAAATCGCGGTATCTTGTTTCAAAAAATGTACTAAACGATAAAAGAAGCAATAATTTCTTCCACTCCCGGAGAAATAAATGACAAAATCTTTTGATTTCTTGCATTACTTTATTGGGAGAACTTAATTTTGTTCTAAAACCCATAAAATTTGAGTCATTTTATTAATTTCACAAATGACTAAATAGGAGACATATTTCAAGCCCTGTAAAATCCCGGAGCTTCCAGGGGCTTCGCCCCCCTGAACACCACCAGCACTTTGCTCTGGGTCCACTGTGGGCCTCAAGGCGGCCCCCGGACCCCCTGCCTCATAAAGTGGCGCCCCCTCCCTGTAACCGCATTTCCTGGACCCGCCCCTGATATTACGAAGTTCATACAGCCCGAATCATCGAAGCTTAGACTGGGTATTTTGAATTGAAGATTTTAAGATTTCCAAAACGCAGTTTGACAAATAAAAACGGGTGTGTAATGCTCTAGTATGAAATTATATTGGAAAAGAAGAATCTACACGCGTGCAAATGCGCATGCCTTTCTGCTGTCTGACTGGCTCTATCCTTCCGACTCTCGCGTTATAATCTAGGGGATAATTGAATTATCTCTCAAGATCCGTGCAAATGGCCACATTTAAGTAATAGACAATTGTGTAGTATTACATGAATTTACATTTGTTGATTTTAAGGCAAGATAACCATGAATTATGTATTGTATTCAGAGGCGGGTGCAATATTTCAGTTTGGGGCCCGGAGAAATTGCTGGGTGGGTGGGTCTAAAGACCGCCTTTAGACCTCAGTAAGTCCAGGACAAAGTCCTGGGTGGTTCCAGGGGACAAAGCCTATGAAAGCTCCCGCTTTTTTCTTTCTTCTTTTTATTGCGAAAACTAGCACCAGTACTCTCTAAAGTATTTTGATTGCATATCTTTATTCTTAAAAGCTGTATATTTGGCATGCGCATATTTAATATACATTAATGAAAAAAAAAGTCTAAAACTATATCGCATTAAAAGTGTACAATTTAAGTTTACTTAGTTCATTCCCAACATTGGGTGCATGATCTTTAGTTCCTTAGAATGTATTAAGTACTAGAGACACACGTTACATGGATATGAAAACAGACACTCAGATTTGATTGATAGGATATTGTTTAAGTTTCCTCTCGAGAATTTTTCACTCATATGAAGACGTCACCATTGCCGGTGAAGGGCTAAAACATAGGCCTATGCTCGGTGCTTACGGCCTTAGAGCAGGGAGGGAATTTATCGTGCCACAGAAGTTGAGACAATGGGCCTCGGTTTTTTGCGTTCTCATCCGAAGGACTGTCCCATTGGGTCGTCTCTTACGACAGGCAAGGAGTACTGAGGACCTATTCTACCCGGTGTTGTAAAGCATAACATCCCCCCCCCCTCCCGCATAGACTTTTCCTCCGAAAAAACGGGCCCGGGATAGACATTCCCCCCGGAAAGATGGGCCTGGAATAGAATTTCCCCTTACGAAGAATTAACCCGGGTCCAACCCCAACCCCCTAAGAAAAACCGTCCCAGTATAGAAATTCCCCCTAAATGACAGTACACCCCAATTCTTAAATTTTAGCTATGTATCTGTTTCCATTTCTATTACTAGAATTCTCTTGCTTATTTAGACCCAGTAATTCTTCTGATTATTTTTGTGTGTGTGTATCGTGAACAATCATCATCTTATGATTTTTTATAAAAAGGAAATTGCTCAAATCGTGTAATGGTATATCAAAATTCATTCAGACATCTTAAGTCTTTATCGTTATTTACTAGTATCTAACATTTGAATTAGTAAAGTTGGGAAGAACTTAAATGATTTTTTTAATTTAAATAAACGAGAAAATTGAATTACTTTTATTTATACAGTTCATCTATTTCACTTTTCAGATATTTTAATTATACATCTTATAGTCACGTCGCGCACGGTACTGGTGTTACTTTCATACGTGCATTAGAAAATGTTTCCGCTATGTTTACACAGTTGTATATTTTGTGGATTATTAAAGTCTTATACATCAATGGCAAGGAAAATATATAAATAATAATAATAGCTTATATAAAATATAATTTACACGCATTATATTATCAATAACGGAATTATATACACGCAGATGTCGTCATTTTTCGTTGTCCCGCGTTACATGAAATACGCATACGCTTTATCCACAGATTAATAAAATGATTGATTTTGTCCCAAATAACGTAAGAATTGGTGTATGATTGTGACGTCCTTATCTAAAAACCATAAACCAATTACTTTAAACATTTAGTTCATAGAATTGATATAGCGACCTTAAAAATGGCAAAGACAGTGCCTGTCAGTGGTGTCCCGTGTTTGTAGATAGACTGCAAATGCAAATCATCATGACCAGTAGCACGCCTAATACAGGGGGAAGTTGACTATCCTTGTTACATTTATAATGTACATGTATCGTGGAGCACAATGTATACCAGTATTATAAAATTCTGAGTATATCCATGAAGTAGATTGATTTTATCGGTGTCCAGTGAAATGTCCTTTTTCTACAAATACCGCGCTTTTTAAACAATTCTACCATTTTATGTCTTATTTCTAAGCATTATTCCAACGCGAATATTTTAATGAATATAACTTACAGAAAGTACATAAAATTTACTATATAGAATATACAACATTTCATTTTATCCCGCGTCCATTTAGGAAAACGAAAAGATACTTAATGTCCAAATAAATGTCCCATGTGATTTTGTCGCGCAATGACGCGACGTCAATGTACACAACCTACGTCTAGCTAAAACGTAAAATGTTGCTTTTATTATTTTTGAATTATCTAAATTAAAATGATTTTTAAAAATAGTATACAAGGTATTTAAGCTATTGCATGTGTATCTCATAGATATGTTTTACTCTAGATCTGGTACATATACTTTAATTGACTTTATCAAATGACAATTGTACAGACTACATTTTGTTGCATGTACTACTGTATGTCATCGTCGCAAACCACGGGTTATTGTTTCATTCTATTTCACATACGTTTGTGAAATAGAATGAAACAATAACCCGTGGTTTGCGACGATGTACTGTATGTATGCATATAAAAATTCAGCATTGAACAGATACACTTACGGTGTGTAAAACGTTGCAATATTATACAAATCTTGATTTATATACGAAACTCTTTAATCATATTCGATAATCTTGTTATTCATATATGACAAAATTTTAATTATATTCGATAATCTTAATATTTATATGCGAAAATTTTGATTTATATTCGATAATCTTGTTATTTATTTACATTTGGTAACCTTGTTATTTATATTCGATAATTATATAAATCTCGATTTATATTCCATAATATTTGATTCGTATTTGATAATGTTGATGTACACATGCTAGATGTACGCATGAATTTAGTCATATTGATTGTAGGTGAAATGCATAATTTCAAAAATTGATAAAAGAATTAGCTTCATTGACCATGACCTGACCTCGGATGTCTTAAATTTAACTAGAGGAGCTACTCTGCTAAAATTAAACTTTAATAAATATACAGCACTACCAGCCGTGAGACATTTGGCCTACTGCCTGAATTGAATAGTTGACCTTGCCCTAATATGCTGAATAAACCCAGTAGCTATGTCGAAGCTTGGGTGGCTGCCCTGTAATCCCCCATAGGCTGCTTACCTAGCTGGATTAACAAGGGTGATACAAATTTGAATATGTATTAATCGTAATCAGAAACAGGGTGCAAATTTACATATATGGCGGAAAGGGTCGCGTGCAATTTTTTGTGGGGAACTGGGGAGGCGGCCAGTTTGACTACCAACGTAGGGGCAACACAGGGGGCCTTATGTGGACATGGGTGCCTGGACCTGAACGGGTGATCATCTAAGGGGGAAGAGATCTCTGCGCATCTCAGCTGTCTCCTGCGTGCTACCTGGTTTAAAGAGCAAGTACAGAGCAAACTGTGGACCCTCCTACAGTTTCCAACATGCACCAGCCAGTAGCATTCCCTAGGAGGTGGATGTGAGCACAGGCACCAGAACGGTGGATATATATAGCGTGTTAGATCTTATGTACCCCCCCCCCCTTCCAATGAATGAAAGATATATACATAAGTCACATATTAAATGAATTGAATGTCAAAATCTTGTTAGAGTATCAGTGACGTGTTGAACAACCTCACTGTTGTATTTAGGACCCAGGTGATCTCTGGCGGGTGTGAGCGATTGCCCCTGGAATATTTCGCCCATATGCGTTGGTACTCCAGAAGAGTAGAGGAAGCCTCTCTCTCTCTCTCTCTCTCTCTCTCTCTCTCTCGTAGAGTAAAATAAAAAAAATTCGCATATGAATATCAAGATTTCTCACATATAAATCAAAATTTCCGTCCGCATATAGATATCAAGATTTCTCACATATAAATCAAAATTTCCGTCCGCATATAGATATCAAGATTTCTCACATATAAATCAAAATTTCCGTCCGCATATAGATATCAAGATTATCGAATACAAATCAAGATTTCCGCGTATGAATAACAATATCATTAGATCAAAAGTTCAACATCTGACAAAAAAATCTAAAGTCACACGGTTTTCACGAGACCACCCCTTCAAAACTAAATATGATATATATTGAAACTAACCGATTCGCAAGTAAAACATACGAGTATAAATAACACTCTGTATACCTTTTCTACTGTTTATTCAGAAATGAAAGTGAACATTAAAACGTTAAAATGTAATATTATTTGGAAGTTTTTATCTCTCACTTCAACTCACCGTGGTTATTATTATTATTCATTTATAAAGCGCAAAACTACATATACTTTCTATGCGCTGGTTGTTGTTTTTTTTCCACTAGAGCGTGATCGATGTAGATCGATGACAGAAACGTACGGGAGTTTTTAACCCCCCCCCCCTTCCGTGTTTGGCATTAATAAAAAGTATTAAAGAGAGCAATGATTATTAAGTCTATATATATCCTAGAAAAAACCAAAACTGATTTTTTTTACTGTGTTCAAATTTTTCAGAGGTCATATTCATAAGAATTGCAAGCCTTATTTCATGGGATGGTTACCTGTAAAATACGAAACGAAATCGAAAGGAAACGAAATCTACCGAAGCAAAACGAAACCTACCGAAACGGGTACCCTTATTTCATACGACATGCCTGCTGTTGTAGGCACGGTGAAATAAATACAGTACGTATACTTTGGAGTATTTCTAAGAATTCATAATTTTTATGAATGTACACTATACACGTACAAAGATTTATTTTCAATTTTTAAACATTAAATCATGCATGTGCTTTAGTTATGATATTACAGCTTGGAGATAATGAATTTGTTTAAAATGTGACGTTGCTTTCGTGATTATATTTTGCCACAATTTATGACGTTATAAGTGTAACGTAAAGTGACACCAGTACCGTGCGCTTAGTGAGTCGATTTTTTACGAAAAATCCTACTTATATTGACCATCGTTAAAGTCTTTTGGTAAGCATATTGTATTTACAATAAAAATATTTGTTTGTTTTATGAATATCGTAATATTAATGAGCGCATATCTATTTCCTTAAACTGTTATAACAAATGAAATCCGGAAACAGGGGGGGGGGGGGGGTTATATATATACCAGGGCGATTTTTCCGCCAAAGGGGAGACTCTATACTGATTTTGTACATAGGGGGAAATTATATCCTGGGGCGCAATTCCGGGCCCGTTTTTCCGGGGGGGGGTCTATGATACAACACCGGATCCCCACGGGATGAAACATATCTGATATACATATTACATGTAAAAGCCCTACATTAACTGGATACTGGATATTGGACTACAAGGGCTTTGCAATTGAGGACTAACCAAATCACGGTTAGGGTGGTTCGGGAGGGGTTGTCCCCCCCCCCCTTACGGGAGAAAATATTGAAGCATTACAGGTAATGATCAATTGCAAGCACATTAAATTCTTATCTTTGAAATGATGGGGGGGGGGGGTTCCATCTCCACACCCCTTAATTCTGCAAGTGAGACTGTTAGTTAACTCTATGATAAAATTTAGAAGATATAAAACAGAAAGAATTTTGATACAAGTAAAAAGTTTCATATATTTTTGGAAAATTATCTAGATGTGCAATATTTAGGATTAAGCTCAATAAAAATCCGAAGTACGTAACATTTGATAAGGGTAATTTTCGCATGGGGCGCCTCTATGCCGGCTTGATTAGATCGCGTCGTATACGTACATTTAATGACAGAGTGAAATTTTAGTGTTTTTATTGAAGAAAATATGTGGTTGTCATAGACAAAAAACTCCGCACTTTTATCGTGTCCAGAGTTAAATGTCGCACTTTTAAAGGTATTTTGTTGATTAGGAATATGCATTGATTGATCACTATTTTACGATCAAGTGTTGCATCTATATATTTTGGAAAATGAACTATACGTGATGGCTGGTCGAGGGGTTGGGGAAAGGGTGGGTGCTTTGATCAGTCCGCTACTAAAGTTTTCCTAGTAATGAAGACAGTATTAGTTCTTCATTGTAAAATCTATTTCCATAATCAACCGTAACTATTTCAACTCCAGTAAAGCTTCCACCAAAAAATTACAACAAACAACAAATCATCGATACATAAATGTTCGAGATTATGTCTCTAGGTAGTGTCAAAAATAACAACGAAATCTTTCTTTGGAAGCGGAAGACCATAATGATAACAGAGATAACAATGAGGTCTTCAGTTGGAAGCGGAGGACCTGAATTACAGTAAACAAAAAACCCATTTATACTAGACTAGTTAGGTTAGGGTCAATGGCTTATGATCTCGTGTCTGACGAAGCGTAACGTGTAGAATATAATAGGGTAGATTGTTAATTGGGAATACAAAATGACTGACTAGTGGGACCACTATTTTTTTTTTATTTAAGTAGTGTCAAGAACAACGAAATCTTCCGTTGGAAACGGAAGACCTTAATGAGGTTTCCATTTGGGAGCAGAAGACCTTAACTACAAGACTTGTTCGGTTAGGGTCAATGTGTTATGTTGTCGTGTCCGACGAAGCGTAACGACTAGGATTTAAAAGGATAGTTTGTTAATTGGGAATACACAATGACTGACCAGTTGGGTCACTATATTTTTTTTTATATCCGAACTAAACATCGTGTGATTATTTCCTGTACATATATGAAGTATTCAAATTGTACATTGTATAGAATATCAGGGACTAAGTAGAGTGATTGAACAGTATTTTCCGTTCAAGTGCCATTTATATCTGGTCAAAACGAGCCTTTTGTCAATTTTGGACCATAAATTCTGCAGGAGGAGGGGTGACTTCTGCTCCTCCGCCGCTAAAGTTTCGGTTTTTTTTAAATTTCAAAATATTCATAAATAAACACCGCACGATTATCTATTCTAAATATTCAAATTATTCAAAATGTTAACGTTGTCTATTTCAACTTTCAATATAGTTAGGAAGCTAAGTGAATAACGCTGAATTTTACCGCAGATATCCATTGACTTCATTTACCTGATTATTATAGATCAACACAATTATATTTATATGTGTACTTTTAAAAAGTGGCGGATCCAGGGGGTTAAATTGCAATATGAATACTTTACTTTTGAAGAAAGAAAAAATAGAAAACCCAAACAGATAGAAACTCCAAATAAACAATGAAACATACTAGTAAAGATCACAGGAATTTATCACGTACAAAATCAGTATCTAGGTAGTATTAGTGGGTTAGTGTCTGACGAAGCGTAACGGCCAGAACTCAATGGTGAAGTTCGTTAATTGGAATTACACAATGACTGACCAGTGCTTTACGTTCAAGGGTAAAAATGGGCCACTTGTCAATTCTAGAAATTGAACTGTGCGAGGGAGAGGGGGATGTTCGCTCTCGGTCATCCACCACTAAAGTTAATAAACATCATATGATGAATTCCTTAACATGTATATATGTAAAGTATTCAAAATGTTAACATTAAATTTACTTGTATTTTAACTTCCAATAATGTTACAATGATAGATGAGTACCGCTGTTATAGGCATCACCAAAATTATCTAGCTAGTGGCGGATCCAGAGGGGTAAGAAGTAGGCATAAAATCGTGATAACAGTACTTTGCTTTTGGAATAATGATAAATAAACCCTGACAAGACAACCCTGATATATATATATAAATGTCCGTGATCATAGAAATGTATCACATAAAAAATCGATGACTAAGTGGAATAACAATTAATTGTCAATGATAACAGGTTTTCATTGCGAAGCAGACCTTAATTACAATAAACAAGTACACCCACAAAATGTTGTCGTGTCTGACGAACCGTAACGAGTAGGATTTAAAAGGGTAGTTTGTTAATTGGGAATACACAATGACTGACCAGTGTCCCCACTACATTTTTTTTTAAATTTCCGAACTAAACATCGTGTGACTGTTTATACCATACAAATATGAAATATTCAAATTGTACATTGTAGAATACCAGGGACTAAGTAGAGTTACAATGGGAGTAGTTTTTTTAATTGGAAGTACACAATGACTGACCAATATTTTCCGTTTGAAAGTGCCATTTCTATCTGGTCAAAACGAGCCTTTTGTCAATTTTGGACCATAAATCCTGCAGGAAGAGGGATGGCTTCCGCTCCTCCGCCTCTAAAGTTGTTTTTCTAATTTCAAAATATTAAAAAATAATCCTCGTATGATTATGTATCCTAGATATTTAAAGTATTCGAAATGTTAACGTTATTTCAACTTTCAATATAGTTAGGAAGCTAATATTAAGTGAATAACGCTAAATATTACCGCAGATATCCATTGACTTCATTTACCTAATTAGTAGATCAACACAATACGTCTACCTAATAACTGGCGGTTCCAGGGGGTTAAACTGCAATATCAATACTTTGCTCTTGAAGAAGAAGAAGAAGGGGGAAAAACCAAACAAATAAAAACTCCAAATAAGCAATGAAACACACGAGTAAAGATCATTAGGAATTTATCACGTACAAAATCAACTCACGACTAGTGTCAGTGGCTGTATTCAATGATGAAGTTTGTTAATTAGAAATACACAATGACTGACCAGTGTTTTACGTTCAAGGGTAATGTCTATCTGGTCAAAATGGGCCGCTTGTCAATATTAGAAATTGAATTGTGCGAAGTAGGGGTGGAGTGTCGTTCTCGGTTATCTACCACTAAAGTTAATAAACATAACATCATATGATGAAGGCATGCCTTTATATATATATATATATATATATATATATATATATATATAAAGTATTCAAAATGTTTACATTAGATTATATCTACATTTATTTTAACTTTCAATAAGTTAGAATGATAGGTGAGTACATGTACCGCTGTTATAGGCATCACCAGAATTAATTTAGCTAGTGGCGTATCCAGGGGGGTATTATAAGAAGTAGGTATAAAATCGTTGTAACGGTACATGTACTTTGATTTTTGAACACTGATAAATAAATCAGATAATCCTGATATATAAATGTCCGAAATCATAGAAATGTATCACAATATAAAATCGTTGACTAAGTAGTGTCAATGGATTGATTTAAGGTTTCATGTCCATTGAAGCGTAACGATTATGATTTACGAGGGTAGATTGTTAATTAATTGGGAGTACACAATGACTGAACAGTGCTTTACATTCAATAGTCGTGTATATCTGGTCATTAAGTGGCTGGGGAAATAATTAGTACTATGCGTGAGGGATGGGAATGGGACGGGGGATCCGCCCATTCGCCACTGAAGTTATTATTTGAAAAATAAACATCGTATAGTTAAATTCTTTTGCGTATACAAGGTATTCAAAATATTAACGTCATCTATTTTATCATCCAATGAAATTAAAATGATAAGTGAAGACTGTTGTATCCACACAACTTGTGTAACTAATTAGTGGCGGATCTCGGGGTTAATACATTTGTAAGTAGACCTAAAAATTTGCGATAACATTGCTTTGCTTTATGAGTAAAAAAAGTCTACAATATTAATAAAACATTGATACACAAATGTCGAAAATCATATAAGTTTATCACTATAAAATCGCTCGAGATGTTTAGAACACTTAGAGCCGAACTTCCCTAGAGTCGAGACGTCTGTTAACCGTTTATTCGGACACGCCTGTCAAAGTCTTTTCGACGCTTAATGTAAAGGTAGCAATCGGAGAAAGTACTTTGACTTGAGAATGAATACGATTGTAGAAGGGAGGGAAAGATGGACCGAAGCATACATTTTGTAAAACGATTCTTGTGTTGTTAAATAATCGAGAATCTTATTTGAGATGTCTGATTCGGTTCACTAAACAACTTAGCATCACCTAGCAGAGTTCATGTTTCACCGTAAGCACTTAACACTAATTTTAGAATATGTAAACAAGTTGTAAGCTAGGCCTATTCCGTAATTCAACAACATATCACAGGAACTGGTAATTTAATCTGTAGTAATAATACTGCTACCCTTTATAAAACCACAAGGATGGTGGGTGACGATAATTTTAAGAACTATTTTGAAACGAAGTTTTGAGTGAAGTATCAGCCCTTGTAGGTCCCCCCCCCCCCCCCAATAGCAGCTGATTAGGGGATGGTACGGTATATGGTATATACCCACACTATTATTAATACAGACAAAATTACCGGTTCCTGTGAACATATTTTAGTACCTGACGACATATGAAGGGTTGTGAATAGTGAATGTGAGCAACTGCATGTGAATGCACGGGCAATGGAAGTTGATGTAAATAGATACATGTAGTATGTGCATGTATATATATTTATACATGCACATACTATATATTTACATTAACTTACAGTGCCCGTGTGTGAATGAGTATTTCATAGTGTTCTTGTCTGCTTGTTGCAATAATATAGTCCCGTCCAATTTTATATGGATATTTTTGTGCAAGGGTTATATGTATACAATTAAAATTGCATGGGGAAAAGTTTAGTAATGCAGAGCTCTAATATCTTTTATTATCTCTCATGTTTTTTAGACATTTATTCACAAACACATAGGCCTACACATAAGAGTTTATAATTACTATATATATTTAAAAATTAATGCCATGCCTTGGCTTTTAAGTACATTTTAAGAATCATGACAAACAACACTTTTTAAGATACAATTTTCTGTTTTATTGTTATATTCATGGAATAAAAATCCCATCCTGTGTTTTATTTGGGATATCTATTCCCATTCATGCTCAAATAGGATATTTACTGCCATTTCATGTTCATTATGGGACATTTCCTCCTATGGGACATTGTATCCCATATTAAGTTTAAATATGGGAGTTAAAATCCTATGGGAGAAATTATATTTTTTCTCCCATAGGATTTTTTGTGGGAGTGAAAATCCCCCAAGTGGGATTAAAAATCCCTCCAAAATCCCATGGGATTTTTTGATTTCAGGTGAAATATCTTAAAAACTACATTAGGTGCAAGTGTAAATGTTGGTGCATGTCTTGTGAACATAAAATCCCATCTTTTTTTGTGAAGGGTTTATTTGTATCCTTAATAAAAGGGTTGGCGAAACTCCGGACTTTTGTCGTGTCCAGAGTTAAATGTCGCACTGTTTTATGTGTATTAAGTGGGGCTTGTATTTGAGTTTGTGTGTATTAAGTGAGGCGTGTATTTGAGATTGTGTATATTTAGTGAGGCTTGTATTTGAGATGGTGTGTATTTAGTGAGGCTTGTATTTAAGATGGTGTGTATTTAGTGAGGCTTGTATTTAAGGTTGAGTGTATTAAGTGGAGCTTGTATTTGAGATTGTGTGTATTTAGTGAGGCTTGTATTTGAGATTGTGTGTATTAAGTGGAGCTTGTATTTGAGATTGTGTATATTAAGTGAGGCTTTTACTGGAGATTGTGTGTATTAACTGGGGCTTGTATTGGAGATTGTGTGTATTTAGTGGGGTTTGTATTTGAGATTATGTGTATTAAGTGGGGCTTGTATTTGAGATTGTGTGTATTAAGTGAGGCGTGTATTTGAGATTGTGTATATTTAGTGAGGCTTGTATTGGAGATGGTGTGTATTTAGTGAGGCTTGTATTTGAGATTATGTGTATTAAGTGGAGCTTGTATTTGAGATTGTGTGTATTAAGTGAGGCTTGTATTTGAGATTGTGTGTATTAAGTGAGGCTTGTATTTGAGATTGTGTATATTTAGTGAGGCTTGTATTTGAGATTGTGTGTATTTAGTGAGGCTTGTATTTATGATTGTGTGTATTAAGTGGAGCTTGTATTTGAGATTGTGTGTATTTAGTGAGGCTTGTATTTGAGATTGTGTGTATTAAGTGGAGCTTGTATTGGAGATTGTGTGTATTAAGTGGGGCTTGTATTTGAGATTGTGTGTATTTAGTGGGGCTTGTATTTGAGATTGTGTGTATTTAGTGGGGCTTGTATTTGAGATTGTGTGTATTTAGTGAGGCTTGTATTTGAGATTGTGTGTATTTAGTGAGGCTTGTATTTGAGATTGTGTGTATTAAGTGAGGCGTGTATTTGAGATTGTGTATGTTTAGTGAGGCTTGTATTTGAGATGGTGTGTATTTAGTGAGACTTGTATTTAAGATTGTGTGTATTAAGTGGAGCTTGTATTTGAGATTGTGTGTATTAAGTGGAGCTTGTATTGGAGATTGTGTGTATTTAGTGGGGCTTGTATTTGAGATTGTGTATATTAAGTGAGGCTTTTACTGGAGATTGTGTGTATTAACTGGGGCTTGTATTGGAGATTGTGTGTATTTAGTGGGGTTTGTATTTGAGATTGTATGTATTAGTTGGGGCTTATATTGCAGATTCTGTGTATTAACTGGGGCTTGTATTTGAGATTGTATGCATTAGATAGGGCGTCTATTGGAGAGTGTAGGCATTGAATACAGTATGTATTGATGGGAGCTTGTAATGGAGAAGTTTTTAGAAGGCTTGTGTTGGCGAGTGTGTCTTCTGTCCTTTCTGTTTCTATAATTCTCTACTCCATAATTCAGGATTGAATAGAAAACAATAATTATAATTACAGCACTTAGTTCGCTGTAAAACACGAAGACGGAAAAATGTTCTTCTGTTTCAGATTACTGTTAATTACAACGAACATTGGGAAAAAGAAATGAATACAAGGTACCCATCTCAAACTGGTGATAATACAGAAATTCCTTAACAGCAACTGTATGAAACAAAATATCATTTTTCGCTTTATTATGTTCGAATCATTAAATGATTACCCTTAAATCGAACAGTTCAATTAGGATTTTAAGAAATCATCATATTTCATTGACAAATTGTATTTACATATGTAAGATGATACTTTGACTTCACATTCAACAATATTAACAGAATATGATCTCGCCTCTTCAGAAACGCATGCAATCATGTCTTTGTCGTCGACATGTTTAATCGGCATTGTTTCTTCGTGCTTGCGCAGCCATTTCTTTGTGTAACTTCCGGTAATATATACGCATCCAAAAGCTCATCAGGAAGTTGCTGCAGTCCAAGACCGATTCAATACCGTGCAATGAACAGAAATAGGCTCTGTCCCTCTTCACTGGAGAAAGTTTGGGATTGTCAGCAATACCATCTGATAAAGAAAAGAACATATCCCTAGTTAAAAGCTGACATAAATTTTTAAATACACCATACTTCATCCCCTCCGCCATGTTTTGTTTTAAATTGATTGTTTTAGTCTATCAGTATACATTATGTATACCCCAATTGTGATTGTTACACCTGAGGGATTTTCTAGCCGGACTCCACCGATGTACATATGTGATAGTATTATATAATTAAGGAATGAGAAACACGAAAAATAACTTAAATATCATCCATTGCTCAAAGTCCAATACACATATCGTTTAGTAAAACATTCTGAACGTCTCTTATAATTTAGTTAAAATATAAAGACAAAGCATTTCTTCACATGCTTGCTCGTGCAATCAAGTAGAAAGGTACCAACAGATAGAGTGCAATAAGCAAAAACTATCCACATTCACATTATGTGAAATGAAGATACGTATTACAATGGACCGGAGATGTGCATTTGTCTGAAATATGATTCCTTCTATTCTACTAAAGTCCACAAAATAAAATGCTTTCTTATAACAAACATGTTGTTAATACATTATACCGACTGCGACACACTAACTTGTGCTGATTACCTATCTTCAATGGAGGATATCGGAGTAGAATAGGTTCATTTCATTGCACGGGAATCCTCATGTTATATGAGTTACTATGGAGAGTGTTTGCAATGTGTAGAAATCAGGATTCTGATAATGTAAGCAAGCTTTAAAATATAAGGATTCCCTATACTACCTGTGAAATAAAAAAAAATACCACCTGTCAATATTCGTTATCACATAACTATCGACCGTATTTGTAGATGTATAGGTACTGATTAATAGGGCAGCTGAGAGAGAGAGAGAGAGAGAGAGAGAGAGAGAGAGATCAAGGTGTGGATGGAATAAAAATTGAAAATATAAAAGATCAAGTTAATTATAGTTTCAAATTAAAAGTGGATCAATGTTTTTTTTTTACTGGATATGCTTACTCCTCCTAAGCACCTGATCCCAGGTCCGTGATTGCCCTACTCTTAATTTTGTATATTTTTTTTTCATCCCTTTTCTACAGTAGATGCCTCATACGTCAAGGGTGGGCTTTTCCCTGATTTCTTCACAATATGTATATGGACGATTTATTGAATGAACTTGATGTCATCGAAATCTTCGCGATACTGAGTATCATATCATCTGCTTCCACCACAGATCATATTGGCTGTCTGTTATCAACCCTAACGTCACTCCGACCTGTGCTAGATGTTAAATACATGTTTAAACCTTCTGGTGGAAGTTTTCTTTCAATGCTGAATATTCATGTGGACTTCTGTTCAACCAATACTGAAAGACTGACTTGGATATGAAGAGGTTTCAGTAAAAAGTACCGGTACCGATAAAAAAAAAAGAAAAAGAAGAAGCATGCTCCAAAGGTTTGTCAACTCATTCCATGAAATATCTCTCTTCTGGTAAAATTCATCCACCCCTCTAGAATTATAGATTCAATCTTAACTTTGATTGTTGATTCTTCAAATAATATACATGTATCTTAGTAACAAACAAAAATGGTACAATAAGTGTTGCGATATTTATAAGATTTTATAAATTATCAAATATATCAACGTCAGAAAATTACGATTTTCCTAAATGTTGCAAAACCGCATTATCCAAATTTCACAAAGACTGTTTATAAAAATATAATTGTTTTGATAACAATTTCATGAAACTGTTTCTTTAAACATTGTACAAAATGTTTGTGAAATTCAAGATTCAATATCCTGTTTGTGAAAAATAAAGGAAATCTACAGCATAATGAATTTGATAAATAATTCAATGAAAACAGTGTTATGGCCCTTGAATTCAATATTTTGAAACATACTATTGATTATTCATATATGAAACAGTGGCGGATTTAGAGGGGCGCAGCCGGCGCCCCCCCCCCCTCCTAAAATTTTCAAATTTAGGGTAAATCGCGGTATCTTGTTTCGGAAAATGTACTAAACGATAAAAGAAGCAATACTTTCTTGCACTCCCGGAGAAATAAATAACAAATTCCTTTGATTTCTTGAATTACTTTATTGGGAGAACTTAATATTTTCCAAAAACCCCTTAAAATTTGGGTCATTTTATTAATTTCACCTTATTAAAATGATAAAAAAAATAGTAAAAATGACTTAATAGGAGAAATATTTCAAGCCCCATAAAATCTGTAAAATCCAGGAGCTTCCAGGGGCGAAGACCCCCCCCCCCAGGACTTCACTCTGGACGCACTGCCTCATAACGTGGCGTCCCCCCCCCCCCGTAACCACAATTCCTGGATCCTCCCCTGTGAAAGGTGAAGATAACGAACAGTGATAAATGAAAGGTGAAGATAACGAACAGTGATCAATCTCACAACTCATAAGGAATACAAAATCGAGAGTTGGACAAACACGGACCTCATAAATCCCATAAGCAATACAAAATGGATACTTGGGCAAACACAGACCCCTGGACAAACTGGGGAGGTGAAATCAGGTGCCTAGGAAGAGTAAACATCATATAAGTTAGACTTTGGAAATATTTCATGGTTAAAAAGATTTTTTTTTCAATAACTATTCAAAAAAGACTCCGAAAAAATTATGTTCCTGACATGCATAAATCTTATTAAATCATTGACTTTGCAATATCTTATGACGTCACAGGAGGGTGGAACTACGTTAACTTTTTTTTTCTTCAAAAAGTGGTGATGTTTACTCAAAACGCAAGATTATGAAATGTTAAATAAATTACAACAACCTTTTACATTGTAAAAGCATTCAAAGCCCTAAATTGTCTTGCGTTCAGACATCTGTGAAAGCACGATAGGACTAAGAGCCCTCGTTACTAACGTTAACAGAAAGAAACTACTGAACACAGGGAAATTCTGGATAAATGTTCTCGATATGGATACCTGTCCTTTTATCTAAAGGGAAAGGAAACCACATTGTTGCCTTTATGAATAAAGTACTACTTACTGATATCGTAAATGACAGTCTTTAACAACAAAAATCCTTGCTTAACAATTAAATATATATTAATCTATCTTATATTTCAAATTACCCGCCGCTAAGAGAGCGGCCATTGAAGTTTAATTTATTACGTCACAACATCAGTTCCAGTTTATTTCATCAGCAGCACTGTAAACATGACAAGTCACGAACAGTTAAGTTTGGAGCCGTATAGATTTGAGCCCGTTCTTTCGCAAAAGAATTTAGGAAAAGAGGATGTTCAGTCGAGTCGCAGACCAGGCAGATGATGCGCGTTTCTTCATACATGTAAATGTCTCAAACCTCAGCTTGTCATTACGCAAATGATGGGTCCACGGTTTACATAGTATTTTCTTTTCAAATAACTTTGTTGGGTCAGGAATTTCGGTGAAAAACTTTTTTCACATCTTTCCTTCGCATTACTGTAATTAACTGCTTGACAGGAAGGCATCCACCTATTTACAATGTATTTGTAAAATCTACCACACGCACATCTTTGATCTCATCAAAACCGGAATAGACGGCGTGACGTCAAAATGTTTGATTTTTGTGGTCTTGGATACAACAGAGTTCCGCATCATGGCAGCCTCTATAAATGGCGGGAATTTCAATTTTTAACGTTTTAAAATTAGCACTGAAGCTTATCTAGGCCGTATATCAAAAGAATATTATGACAAATCTTTATCATATAATCAATCCTAACATTTATCATGTAAAAAAATTTTTGGGGTTGCCTATCCCTTTAAAATGCGGTACTTTTGCAATTCAAACCCCTTAGAAATCATGATAGTAATGAATTCAATATTCTTGTAGAAAAACCGAGAATTGAAAGTCACAAGATTGTGACCATTTCAGATTCATACAAAGTTTAGACTTTACAATAGGTCTTTTCTACTGACTGAAATAATGAACACTGTAGCAACATTCTATTGGTCAACAACAATGACGTACCCTTGCCAGCGCTACATCAAAGCTGTGACATTTTTAAACACGTGACTTACAGATGCTATTACGTCTCACTATGCTGTGAGTGTTAATAAGCTCGAAGAGACACGAACACAACTTTTCGCAAACAATCATTGTCAGTTCTGAACAAATATTATTAATTGCAGTCTTAGTATATGTGCAGAACTTTGTTTCCCAGACCTAGGATTGTTTATTCCGCCACCTGTTAATCACAACACCATTAACACCTTACCCACGTCGGATGGATAATAACTTTTCCTAATATTGATTGATTTAATATGGTTTACCGTCTCTTTCTCCCTCGAAAGAGAGAATCTTTCACACATCTGGAGACCTCGCCATTGCCGATGAAGGGCAACAAAATTTAGGCCTATGCTCGGCGTTTACGGGGTTTGAGAAGGGAGGGATCTTTACCGTGCCACACCTGCTGTGGCATGATACCTCGGAATTTGCGGTCTCATCCGAAAGACCGCCCCCATTTAGTCGCCTCTTACGACAAGCAAGGGTTATTGAGGACCTATTCTAACCCAGATCCCCACGGAAGTGATAATTATCTAATCGTATTTCATTTGGGGTTCTTTATCTTGATAATTTTAAAATAGACCACAGTAATTGGTTTTTTTTTTCTTCTTCTAATTTCAAATTTGGGATATAAAGATGTTAACTTCATTAGTTTTAAAAAGGTTTGAACATTTTTATAGTAAAACAAAATATTGATTTGAAAAAAAAAACACAAAAAAAACACTCATGAACTTCATCAAGGTCAGAAAGGACATAGTTTTTGCAAAAAAGAGATATACGGATTTTTTGCAATCATATTTGGTAAATTAGATTGTTTTGCTTTATATGTTAGTGTATTTATCAAGGAAATCCAATCATGCTATTTACAACAATCGTGTACTCGTATTTTTAGTCCTCCATATGCCGAATGTTTTCCTCAAACAATCTAATTCAATGTAATCGGATTCCTTGATAAGTATACAGTCCGGCCTCCACGTCTCTCTCTCTCTCTCTCTCTCTCTCTCTCTCTCTCTCTCTTAAATTGTATTTTAGTTTAGTGTAAAGAATATTTTCTTCAGAAATAAGTTGAATGAAAGTCTACAAGTTATGCATTATAAAAGATTGAGAAACAAGCTAAAATGTTTAAAATCTCGCTCTCAGTTGTATCTATAGACAATAGAAATATACTTCATTTTTCTTAAGACTTTCATGCTCTAAAACGAACATCCTAAATACAATTACTGGTGATTTTTGAAAGGGACTCTTTTATTTTTGCGGAAGAGTATTTTTAAATTCTGTTCAAACCTGTGCTCTTACTAGTACTGTTACCTGGACCGACAAGAAATAGTGTATTCCCGTATGTTTGTACATACAAGTATTATAGACTATAAATTACTGCTATTTAATGAGACTATTGTACGTACATGTGAAGTAAATTTCATCAAATTAAAAAAAAATTATTTTGAATGATCGTGACTCAATATTTCACCATTTTCAATGTTCTCCATATCAAATAATTCACAATGGTTCACCACCTTTCAATTGATATAGGTATTTAAGGTATTGCAATGTTATTTGAATAAGATAATGAACAATCAGAATCAGTTAAAATAAAATCTAAACACTCCTAGCTGATCGGGAATCACAAGAACTATCAGTATTATATATGCATTTACATGCATAAAGATTTCATTTGTCAGTATCTAATATATAACGAATATATATTCTTAGGTAAAGGCAAAATGGGGAGTAATAAATCTTATATCTTTCAAACTAATTAATCATAAGGTACTGAAATAGGATAAATTCTTACCCAATTCTCGCCCGTTAACACTGCAAATGACCACCAACAGGACAAACAAGGAAAACGCAGACATCATTTCCGATAATAGAATCTGTACTGGTGACAGAGGTTCAGATTCACCAACACTAGATGTAGAGACCAATATCAAACTCCCACAATTCCACGTTCTTCGAAGCGATGATTAATAAATTAATTGATATTTAATGTCATTGGTCTTTCCTGTGACGTCATCAGATCCCACACTTAAATATATTCAATCATATATATATATATATATATATATATATATATATATGTATATATATATATATATATATATATATATGTGTGTGTGTGTGTGTGTGTGTAAAACTTATACGGTACCAATTTTGATGCACCAGATCATGAGATGCGCATTTCGACAAATAATGTCTCTTCAGTGATGCTCAACCGAAATGTTTGAAATCCGAAATAACTATGAAGTTTTAGATCTAAATATAGCCAAAAACAGCGTGCCAAATAAGTGGAGCCAAATTCGTCCAAGGATAAGAGCTATGCATGAGGGAGATAATCCTTAATTTTGAAATACTCAGCGCGCACTTGGTGGGTAAAAGGCAGTGATCTGTTCTCTACTTTTTTTATAATCACTGTGAGCAAGTGCTTATAATACTTTATTCGTTCTTATGAGTAAATCGATTTTTTACCGCATATTATCAAAGCGTCTGATTTATATATCACTCTGGTAACCAAGCACAAAGCATGGATGACAAGCAAAGGGAAAGAAATATCATATAGCGGATTATAAAAAAGCGTAAACTGACCCAAACCAGGTTATACTCGTATAACTTGCCCCAGAATTAAAGTCATTCCTTATAATTTAATGCAAGAGACAAAGATGCTAACCTTCGTTTATCACAATGTACATAAACTCATAAAAATACAAGTCAACTAAGCCGCGCAATGAGTTACTTAGCAACAGCGACACGAAGCGTCTAGCTGCGAAGCCGAAGGTCGCCATCTTTTATCTTAGTTCTACGGAGTCTAGCCATTTATCAAAATATGGTATCGAAAGTGAAGTTTATCATGATAGAAAATATGTGTACACTATATTTCGCTGCCCTTTAGATATAGAGATCGACTTTGAAGTCGCTCATCTCCGACAGATTGAGAAAATAGGGGAAATTGCATTGTTTAGGCCTACCCA
The DNA here is from genome assembly GCF_947568905.1 of Ostrea edulis. Classification (NCBI taxonomy): domain Eukaryota; kingdom Metazoa; phylum Mollusca; class Bivalvia; order Ostreida; family Ostreidae; genus Ostrea; species Ostrea edulis. The sequence continues at coordinate 118,600 of NC_079169.1, read as the reverse complement.
AAATAAATCTTCAAATATCAGAAAATGCAATAATTTACGGCTTTCAACTCTGTGAAAACTTCTACAAGATAAGATGAAAACTTACCCTTGTATGCAGTGTTGTCGCTAATAGTAAATCCGACACAAGAAAATATGTAAGCAAGTAACAAATAGCGATCCACATGTCAATGTGTCTGACGTCATGTGATAAAATGTGACGTATGAGTTTTTGTTTGCTTTGTTGAAAGACGGATCAAGGTATGAAACAACGTACCCCCTCCTTTTCCCCAGTGAGAAATGTATTTCAAAATGAACAGGGTAATGGTTACTTGTCAAATCATTAATTCGAATATAATATCTTTGTTTTAATCTATTATTCGACCATACATACAGAGAAATATGTTTTACAACAGTGATTTGCGTAAGTAAATGCTAATATTGACAACGAGAAAACAGCATGTGTATCAAACCGAAGTATCTTATTGTGCACGTTGACTTTCTATTCCATAGAAGGCTGAAAACAGTGCTGCGATGTAAATTTAGAGAGAGAGAAAAATAGTTCCGACATCTGGTCGTCAAGGGGGTGTGTCCCCATATCAAACCAGGTTATACAAAAATACCTCGGAATATGAGTTATCAGAAATAAGGATACAATAAAAATTAAATTATATATATATATATATATATATATATATATATATATATATATATATATGACACTTTCCTCACCCCCAACGAAAATATATATTTTTTTAAATTCGGGTAGTTTTCAGATATTTGATTTTTTATTGCTTATCAAAGTTTCTCATTCTCTCTATAGGCCTATCCGAAAACGTGAGTTATCTCTCTTTATACTCTAACATTTAGTGTGCTTATGACAACTTCCGGGTAGTAACACGATCATACTGCGCGAAATTCGAGTTACATATCGAATATGGATGCTGAAATTGAAAAATGGTCTATCAAACAGTTAAAATCTTTTCTTCGGGAACGTAAGGAAATGGTCAGTGGAAACAAACAAGAACTCCTTGAACGAGTCAAGGGTGTGATTTTTCTGAACAAAAAAACTGTCTCAGAAACAAGTGTGTCAGATGCTATAAGTGATGGTATTCGGCGTTTTGAAAAGTTAATGACTCCCCTCAGTGAAATTTTACCTGATCCAGAATCTTTAAAATCGAACTGGAAGTCGGACGTTCACTTATTTCCTAATATCTCCAACAACGACTTGTACAATTATTTAGTATTAAGTCAAAACAGAACAACCGATTCCCAAAAAATGATGGCAACTCGTCAGCTCAAAGCTCGGGTTTTTTACGAGGATCGGCACATGTATGATCTCCAATAGCATGCTGTAAATGAGGAATGCTCTCATTGTTTTATCAGGGCTAAAGTTGTTCCATCATTACCAACGGACTCTGTCAAAAACAAACCCGATTACAATGTTTGGGTAACTCTGTCCAAAGTAACTGGACGTGTCCACTCCGCAAATTGTACATGTGCAGCCGGGTATGTATATCGTCTGATTTAGATTTAAAGTGTCAGAACTCTTATCGCTGAACGTTTACTATTTTAATATTTAACAAGCAACCTCTGACATTTTATAAGTCTAGCAGTGCTAGAAAAAGGGTCTAAATTATCCAGAATAAAGCTCCTGAGAAAAGAGGGTGTTGCACAGAAGCGGCAAGTGTTGTGACGTACATGCGGAACTGACCTTCATCTAGATTTAAACTCTTATATACGTACACCTGTAGGATTCCCCATTGTTAATTCATAAAACATAAGTTCTCGTTAGCAGCCTTGACTAATAAAATACAGGTATTTGGCGTGTTTGTTGTGAGTCTCATTCACATATTGGACACGAAGTCCAACTAAACAAACTAAACAATGTCCAGGTTAAAAGTTTATTACAAACTCGGCACATCGTAATAAGCAGAAATTTGACATGAAACATTTTTGAATACTCTAGAAGTGTGTTTCAAATAAGAAAAAAAATCTAGATCGAAAAAACCTTATGTCCGTGAGGGATTCGAATTAACGCGGTCGTTTGAAAAAAAGAAAATATTTTTACATTTGATAGACTACGACCTAACCACGCAAAAGATTCTAATTTCCTATAGAAAATTAACGTAAAGATGAAATTGAAAATTATATAAATGAAAAAGTAAAATTGTTTCGATTTTTTGAGATTTGTAATAAGAGAGAGAGGAAAAAAATGAAATAAACATGACAGTTTTTAAGTGGAAAACTCGAAGTATATGTTCATGCTAAATTGATTTTGTTTCATGGAGGCAGTACCCCCCCCCCCTGAAATTCGTGGATACGTAGATTACATACCCTGTATTTAAACGCTAAAAATCATATAAATTGCTTGATTTAAAATAAAATTATTTTGAATAACAATTATTGTCAATACCCATCTTTTAAACTTGTGGCTATAACATTTCAATAATGGGAAATTTCTACATGAAAAACGAAAATGGTAAGCAAGCAAAAAGCCGGTGACCCCCCCCCCCCCCCCTTAAATTTTTGTGGAGTAGTACTGAGTGGTAAAATAAAAGGTTTAACTGAGGAATTGAACCCATAAAATTAAAACGACACCCCCTCCCCCATTTGAAGTATGCGTTAAAGAGGTTTGTCTTTTTATTGGGGGGGGGGGGGGGGGCTTTAGGTTTGCACTCCGTCTGTCTGCCAGTCAGTCCAGTAAATCAGTTTCCGCACTTTTTCGCTGTTCTTGCAGATATTCATTTGATATTTGGTACATTGCTTTTCCATAACAAGTTACATATTAATTTTGATATTTTTCCAACTTTCCTATCCTGGTTTCATAATTTCCCCCTTTACCATTATCTACATAATGAACTTCGAATATTGTTGCGGTCCAATAATTTTTGCAACCGGTAGGGGACTATGTATCGCTGTGCAATACTCTCAGAATATTTGTTATAACTGCATATCAACCTGCCATTATGATAATTTTAGGGAAGGTGAGGCATGCAACCATATATCTGTTACGTTATATGCACTCGTAGATATTACGGAGAAGAAAGTTGATGGACTTAATTCAGCAACGTCAGCAGAGTGTAAATGGGTTCAACCACGTAAAAGGAAACTGAGTCCCAAAAAAGCAGAAGATTTGTCTTTTAACAAATATGACTTCAAAAAGAACAAAGACTTTGGGCACCACAAATCTGCAAAAAAAGACACAAGTAGATCAGGTTCTAAACTACTTGACATTGATAAGATACAATTTGCTGAAAAATTGCGTCGATGCAATCCAAATGCGGCATTTCTGCAAACAATCCCTATTCAGGAAGACATGCATAGCTCGTCATTACCCAACCTACAAAATGTTCCTTTTCAATATCGTGATTCTGTGAAACTAGATTCCCATCTCTGTCAGGAAAAATTTGAGGAGTATTTTCAACAAATGTCAATTTCAGAAAATGATGTAAAAACTATCCAACAGTTAACAAAAGGGCAAAGAAAAAGCAAGCACTGGATTGAAGCACGAATTGGTAGGGTAACAAGTTCCAACTTTGGACAAATTTGCAAAATGAGGGAAACAACTGGTTCAGAAAATGTAGTGAAATCCATCATGAATTACAATTCTTTCAAATCAGATGCCACCCACTGGGGAAATACTCACGAGGCTGCAGCAAGACGCATGTATTTATATCGCGCCAAAAAACACCATCCTTCACTGCATGTAGAAGAATGTGGTCTCCTTACTAATCCAAGTTACCCTTATCTTGGTACCAGCCCAGATGGACTTCTCCATTGTCCATATTGCAAAGAATCTTGTGGAACTCTTGAAATAAAATGCCCCTACAAATATAGAACTCTATCACCATCAGAAGCTGCATCACAGAAAGATTTCTTCTGTGAATTGTTGGATGGTAAAGTAACTCTAAAAAGAAATCACAATTATTACTACCAAATTCAGGGCCAGTTAGCTATATCTGGTAGAAAATGGTGTGATTTTGTTGTTTGGACTTTAATTGACCACTCAGTTGAAAGAATTTATTATCATGATCTATTCTGGAATGAAGTAGTTATCAAATTGGAGAAATTCTACAAATATGCAGTAATTCCAGAGCTGTTCTCATCTCGAGTTCGAAGATCAAAATGTCTGTTTAATAAAGACTGACTGAATGCAAATTAAAAAGAAGCACAAACATATTTTCAATTTCATTATTTTACATAATTATTTGATCCCCACTTGTTGTTGCAAATGAAATAAATACAACAAAACAATGTTTGTTTGATAAAAGCAGATTTATCACATTTGAACAATTTAAATTATATACAAGTATTGGATTGATCCTTTCTGTGATACATGATGATATAGTAGAACACAATCCAATTCATTGGAAATATTTGTATACTAGTAGTTTCCTAACATCCACATACATATATATTTCTCAAAATGACATTCATTCATGTAGTCAAAGAAAACTTATAATGTACTGCTGGTTGAAAATGATACACAATATTACCTAAAAATTGTTTGAAAAGTCGTACATGAATCTCAGAATAATGTATTTCAATCATCTGAGAACCAGAGGAGGTTGCAGATTTGAGAGAGCAACACAAATTTTGAAAGTTTTACTAGCAACTTTAGCCAAGGTAATAGGCATTGTTCCTTGTAAAATTCGAAAGTTTTTCACACGCTCATTGGCTCTTTCTACGTGAATTCTCAAATTTGCAATTCGACGTGTTTCCTCCACTTCTCGTCTACTAAATCTTCCATTGCGTTTGAATGGTGGTATGATAATTTCAACACCTTTAGGGGTTGTTAAATCAGAAATTAAAAAGCCTTTGTCAACCATAATTTGATCTCCAGCCTCTAGATAATCTAAAATTCCACATTTCTTAAATAATTGTTTATCACTAATGCTGCCACCCCACAAATCTGAGACAAATGTAATAACTCCTCGGGGATTAATTGCTAGAAGTGCTTTCCATGTCGAGTGTGATTTGTAGTGTGAAAACATGAGGGACTTGTTTGAAAGAGATTGTGGAGTTTCTGTAAAAAAATCTGTACAGTCAATAATGGCACGACAGTTTGGGTATTTCATTTGAAAATCGACTGGCATTGTTCTATCATTTGTTTCTTTGTCAGGCCAAGATATGAGAAAAGAAAGATTCACGGATAAAAAGTCAATCCAAGTGTTAATGATTGTTGCACATGTTGATCTGGAGATGTGAAATCTGTCACTCAAATCTTCTATGAGAAGTCCAAGTCGAAGTCTCATAAGCACGAGGAGGAACTCGTCTATTATTCGCAGACATCTTGGTCTCCCCCCACAGTTCTTAACGGTATCTGTTTGAGTTCTGTGATATGGGACAACAATCTCATTGAACAGTAAATTAAATGTACCTTTGTTTGGAATTCCTGTGTAAAACATAATCTTCTCATCTGATTCCTGTATATCCTCAAACACTATATCGGGTTTTGAAGCTTGACATAAAAAATCACACTTGTTTGAATCTGTCTGGCAGAAATTATTTTTCAATTCTGTACTCATTTTGTTGGTCTGTACGCTTTGATCTTGAGACACTGCGAAAACAGTTTGTGTACATTTGTTAACATGAACAAAATCACTGGTAACAGTGGTGAATTCACTACCGAAATAGTCATGCATATCTAGAGATGCATATTCAGAGGCTCCAGTTGTATGCAAGCTGGTGTCAGCCGTCTGCAGGGATTCCATCTCAGTACTAGTATCCATGGATTCTTCCTTGTTCTGATCAGAAGCATCTGATGTTGACTCTGAAGCATCCATTCTCTACAAAAGATTTAAGAACACTAAGTTCTAAGTTCATTACATGTATTTCATTCATTTGTGAAAACTAAACCTTACATACAGTCAATATGAATATTTATACAAGAAGTCCATGGGCCACATCGCTCACCTGAGTCACCTTGGCCCTTATCTGAAGACTTTCCATATATATATATATATTTGCATGAATTGATGATAGCATTAATTCTTCAGCTGAATTGATGCGCTCATTAATTTAATCGATGAGAGCAATAATTGAATTGAAGTGCACATTAATTCAATTGATGAGAGCAATAATTGATTTAATGCACGCATTAATTCAGTTAAGGTAACTCCATACTCGCATTATCATCTGATAAAAGTTTTAAATGTGTATTTATTTCAATTCATTTGAGTGAAAACTAATAAATTATCAAATAAGATATATATGTCATCACACTTTTTAAAATGCCAGACATGCATATACAAAATCATATATCAATGTCAGAAAATTGCAATATTTCTTTCAACAGCATCATTAAAATTTCACAAAAACTGGTTAAAATGATATAATAGTATTCATAATAGTTTCATGAAACTGGTACTTTACAAATCTATTCAAAAATCTATAAAAAATAAGCAAAATCTATCACATAATGAACTTGATAAAGGATTCAATAAAAACAGAGTTATTGCCCTTGGATTCATTATTTTGAAACATATTATTGGTTATTTATATATAACTTAGACTTTTGAATTTTTTATGTTTAGCAAGATGTTTTACTATTACCATTGAAAAAGACTCCAACAAAATCTATGGTAATATCAAGCATAAATCTAAAAAAATGATTGATTTTGAAAAATCTATGATGTCACAGGAGGGTGGAACTACTTTAAAGAGTGCAATAATTGAATTGATGATATCTTCAAATAATTGAAGACATCTTCAATTATTTGAGTTTATGTTAATTTGGCGCTCCATACAATTGCTTTGGACGAATTATATTCAAAATCACTTTGTGAGAAACTACATTACAAACTTTGTAGATTTTTATTAGGTGTGAATAACAAAAGTACAAAATTTGCTGTTCTTTCTGAATTAGGCAGACACCCTATGAGTTTCAACATTGTTCAGCATATTTTGAATTACTGGTTAGAGAACCTAGATGACACATTTCCTCTATTAAAAGCTGCAGACTCTGCCTCAATATCCAACTTCAACAAAAATAAATCATAATGGTTTGGTTCCATTGATAATTTCAAACAACTATACTTCCTCAGTTAAAATCCTATCTGAAATCAACTGCACCATCCTTTAAATATCACTGTAAACACATTCTTAATTCATATTTTCATGAAAAGTGGTATCAAAGAAGGGAACAATTGATAAAATACCTCTGGGAAGTTGGACACTTACTGCACAATGAAACAAAATGTTGGGCTAGATCAACCTTATACTTATTAATCTTAAGAAAATTTGAGAAAAGACAGTTCTTGACAAAATTTCGAATTGCTTCACACAATCTGATTATTGAGAGAGGTAGACATTATGATGATTGAGAGGGGTAGACACTATGGAATATCAAGAGAGGAGAGACTGCGTCCCAATTTTAAATTAAAAGAGGTAGAAGATGAAATGCATTTATGTTGTCCGGATGACATAATCTATCAAGAATTAATCTCTTGTCCACAATATCACTGAAATGTCATCTTTTTAACAATATGTCTATGACTAATTTCTATGGTTGATGAACTGTGAGGATATATTCATAATTGATGTGTTATGCAAATTATTTGAATTCATAAGTCAGATGTATAGTTAAAGAATTTCATATAGTCACTTATTTTTGGATATTGACTTTTTTAAAGTAAAACCACCATCATAGTATGTTATGTTGTTGGACTGCATGTTGTTGTTACTCATTATGCATTAATGGGCAGATAAATTAACATATATAACTAATAATATACTATCTTTTAGCACTGTCTTTTGCTGTTCATTGCAGTTTAGTGTGATTTACACCTACAGTTCAACATACAAACTTTATAGTTTATCTCTATACATTATGTATCTGTTAATTCTACATGAGGCAGAAGTGGATTTCTGTTTGATATATCCTTTAGTACCAACTCTTGCTGTCTCTTGTTAGTATATCAGGTATATTTTTTGTGATTATGTTCAGATGTACATCGCTACAATATTAACAATATGCACCATTAGTTAAACAATTTCATAGTCATGTATGGATATATATATTGACTCATTTACTGCGAGTTTATTGCTTTATTATGTTAATAAGCTGTTCTAATGTGCATGCTGATATATACTCTGCATTGGGCAGAAGTGGACTAATTAACACAATTAAGAATATTATACTACCCTTGCTGTCCATTGCAGTTTAATATATTTCACACATGCGATTTACTATTTAATCTATATATTATGTATCTGCTTATTCTACATGAGGCTGAAGTGAATTTCTGTTTTATATCCTTTAGCACCAACTTTTGTTGATGTATCAGGCATATTATATATTGCATTAGGGATAACACACATGTATCAACTGGGTACTATAATTAATGCTTACATATAAAACTTGAAATACCACTAATGAGTGTATTCTTCCAAGAATTACTCTTCACTGTGTATTGTCTTTCCTTGTATAAACAGTTATATATGTTACATGTTTATGCCCATTTGGGCCCTGATTTGGTAATAAATACTATTCTATCATATTCTATAACAGCCAGGTAAAATATATTATAATAATATATTAAATATAATATAATTATAGTACATTATATAATATCATATCATGTAATATATCTATATGTGTCAGGGTAAATTATTATCTATAGGCCTAGCCTATAGGCCTCTAGTTTAAATTTCCTCGCATTCTGACATTACTAGTTTCAACAATATAAGCCATCATAGGCTAGTTTATCTCTTTTTCCAATATTGGAAAGTAAACATCTGAGCAAATGTATACTTACTGATAATTTAAATATCCGTGTTGGGAACAAAGTTGGTATTGGATGTTCCTTAGTTGGTCCACATTTGCCCACAAAATGTTCCGAACACAACCTCGTCTGATCGTAATTCTTAAAGTTGAAGTCTGCTCGAATCATATGGCAGCGTTTTATCCACACTTTCCTTACTTTATCGTTTGAAGGAAACCTGTGCATTGTAATTTTTTTACCGTCAACATATTTGTTCGCGTGGTTGCTGCAAATACAGCAATATCTCTGTGGCATTTTGCACTGTCGTCCGTAGTGTTGTTAATGACGCTTTCTGAATATACTACCCGGAAGTCTGAAACGAAATTACGCAAGCGCACTACGTTCCGGATCAAGGAAAGATAACTCACGTTTTCGGAAAGGCCTATATATGATATTTCTTTCCCTTTGCTTGTCATCCATGCTTTGTGCTTGGTTACCAGAGTGATATATAAATCAGACGCTTTGATAATATGCGGTAAAAAATCGATTTACTCATAAGAACGAATAAAGTATTATAAGCACTTGCTCACAGTGATTATAAAAAAAGTAGAGAACAGATCACTTCCTTTTACCCACCAAGTGCGCGCTGAGTATGACGTCAATGCACCAATTTACAAGGTAGCAACTAGTTCTAATTGTAACGTTTGTATGTTCCCCAAACCTCCCACACAAAAAAGAAGTGGTGTCATTGTAATCTTATAGCAAAAATCATATTATCTTAGCCTTTAATCAGTACTTTTGATATGGTCATTTCAGTACCAAGAAATGAAAGAAAGAAATTCACGTGTATACACACGCACATGAGTATGATTGCGCACTTTTGTCGATGTCGTTCAACATGCATTTGTATCATATACACTGTATCCACACACACACACACACACACACACACACACACACACACACACAAGTCTATGTAGTCCTCAAATCTAAAGATGACTGGCAAAATTCCGCTAGCTGCCATGAGGTTTGTATGGACGAAATAAAGATGTGGATGTCCGCTAACATGCTAAAATTAAATCAGGACAAAACAGAGTTTATGTTTTTTCAAAGAAACCCATAGTCACTGAATCACCGTCGACCATCTGAACTTTGCCGACACTATTATCAGTGAATCACCGTCGTACCATCTGAACTTTGCCGACACTATTATCAGTGAATCACCCTCGTACCATCTGAACTTTGCCGACACTGTTATCAGTGGAGCACCATCGTACCATCTGAACTTTGCCGACACTATTATCAGTGAAGCACCCTCGTACCATCTGAACTTTGCCGACACTATTATCAGTGGAGCACCATCGTACCAACTGAACTTTGACGACACTATTATCAGTGGAGCACCATCGTGCCATCTGAAATTTGCCGCCACTATTATCAGTGAAGCACCATCGTACCATCTGAACTTTGCCGACACTATTATCAATAATAATAATAATAATAATAGGTTTTATATAGCGCCTTATCCAGCGTATGCTGCTCAAAGCGCTTTACAATAATCAATGTACATTATTACCCTGGCAGACCTTATATCAATCTAGAACTTTCTCAGCCTCCTAGGAAGCATACTGTGCAAGCTGTCATTACAAGCGCTAGAGCACTAACATTCTAACAATATATTTCACTGTCTATAGCCAGGTACCCCTTTTACACTTGGGTGGAGTGAGGAAATTCATGTTAAGTTCCTTTCCCAGGGACACAGCGTCAGCCCTTCCGCGGCCAGGACTCGAACCCACGACCTTTCGGTCGAGAGTCTGACGGCCTAACCACTAGGCCACCGACGCCACGTGAAGCACCATTTGTGAAGAACCTAGGTGTATGGTTTGATAAGACACTTTGCATGCAAAAGAAAATCTCATATGTGTCTCGTGCTTGCTATCATCAACTACGTAACATCAGACGAATACGGTCGCTCATCACAGAAGATGCGTGCAATACCTTAGTATATGCCCTCGTGACATCTCGGCGCCAATGCCCTTCTTTCCGGTATTAACATAACCAACTTGGCAAAACTGCAGCGGATACAGAATATGGCAGCACGAATCATCACTCGTACCAAGAGAAGTGATCACATAACTCCAGTGCCGATTTCCTTACATTGGCTTCCTATTGACAGGCGCAGCCAATACAAAATTATCCTCTACTCATATAAGGTGATACTTAAGATGGTACCAAAATACTTGGAGGAGGTGATCACTCTTTACCAACCAAATCGTTTCCTAAGATCTGAAAATTCACTGACATTAGTTAGACCTAGATGTCGAACCTCCACATATGGAAACAGGCGCTTGGATGTGGCAGCAGCTACACTCTGTAAATATCTGCCTGATACCCTCCGTCGTTGTCAGAATTTGAACACTTAAAAAACATTTAAAAACACATCTTTTTAGACTTGCATATTATTAGTATTATAGGTGGTTAAATCTTTATGGTTTCTTTACCATCATTTTAACATGACTTTTGCAAATGTATAATTGTATATTTATTTCAACTATTGTATTCTATATCATTTGATTGTACGAAGCATAAATTTGACGTTTCTCTTTTGTTCACTTCAGGTGACGACCGGAAGTGACAGATGACAATGATAAACCTTATTACAGAGCTATATATCATTATCTATCAAAGCTGAAAGTTTCAAGACTCAATCTTTAACCGTTTATGAGAAAACGCCCGAACAAAATGTAATTTGAAAAGGGAAATTCCGCCTTAACTCGTGACCGGAAGTGAATTTGGCAAAAATAAAATAAAAAGTGTTCTAGATCATTCTATGCAACAACTCTCCTGAAAGTTTCAGGAAAATCTATCCCGCCGTTTTCAAGAAATCGCGTGCACAAAATCGGTAAGAAAAAGAACAATAACTAGTGACTCTACTTGTTCGCGAACAATTATCGTGCTTTCCACACTCTGCAGTTTGAAAAAAAGATAAGAATATCTTAGGTGATGTAAGAAAATCTTAAAGACTGATATATAGTATTTCATAAAGTAAGATGACATTTTCCATAAACTTTTAAACGCAAAATTTCATTCAAAAACTGAAAATACATTGAAAATTTTGGATGACCTTGACCGAAAATGTAAGGTCAATGATTAAAGAGCGAAAACTGAAACCCTTGCTAATTATCTTAAATAATATCAAAGATAATAAAGTTGTAACATTTTAAAGCATCAAAAAGGGGAGGTAAATTTGTCGAAATGGATATAAAGATCTATTTGTGGTCAAATAACATTTGTGGCACTTGAAAATGAATAAAATGTAATTTTTAATGATGACTTTGACCTTAATTTTAAGGTCAAAGGTCATGGGACCTAATGTCAGTGGTTCCATGTCTCTATCTATATTAATGTATAAGCTGTAAACTTAAATAATGTTATTGGAGATTTTCAGGGACAATAACTATGTTTAAGGGCCCTTGGATCCCTACGATTAGTCTCTCACTGCAAGAGTGTTTTAATGTGAATTCATCAGCGAAGCTTTTGTGTCTCTAAGACTTTCGATTAAGAAATAGTAGTGGTAACAAGCTTTTTAACTCGAACCATTGTCATTCAAAGAAAGATCAAAGTTCAGAATTTTTATCAGGTACATTGTACATTGAAACCAATTAAAATGTCAATACTTATGCAAATCGTATTTTAAGGGTATCTCCTGCAGGAAAACATAATATCTACCATTTTCTCGTATTTGCTGATGACCTTGAAAATTGGATCAAGGTCAAAGGTCACTGACCCAATTCCGGTTAGTCACATGCCTCTACGACCAATCGTTCTTGAGTTTGACATTTTGTATGTAGAAATCGTAAAACCTAAGGGACAATAACTCTAATAAAGGGTAATTAAATCCTTTTGTTTAATGTACCCATCAATTCTACTAAATGGCCTCTATAGTTCAGTAAAGGTTTGATGTTCATCGCATTTACGGTTAAAGAGGAGTATTGTTAACAAGGATTTTTACGTAAAATTCAAAAACTCCTTTAAGGGGTCAAAGTTCAATCACACAGGGTGATATGTGATCGTTTCTCAAGAAGTACTCTATGATGAACTATAAAGTCTTTCGATAAGTCTTAAGACAAAAATGTTTTTGACGGCAGGAAAATAATTATAAACAGAACAATAACAATAGGACTTTCCACAGAAAGGTGACCAACTTCACTTTCTCCATATCCTTTCGACGACCGGAGATTTTAAAGACAATTCCGTTGTAAAGGAGGGAGGTGTCGTAGAAAACAATCGTATGAAATATGAACCCCTGTGTCAACTCATTATTCCATACAACCCGACAAGAGCCCTGCGTTCAGAAACCGCAAATCTATTAACTGTACCATCAGTCAGAACTAAGACCTACGGTGAACACAGATTCGACAAGGCTGCATCCACGCTCTGGAACAATCTGCCTAGCCAGCTCAGAAACGCCAAAAATCTTGAATGTTTTAAATGTCTGTTAAAAACTCATCTTTTCTGTCAATCCTATAACCTTTAAATAACTATGTACTGTTGAATTTAATGAACTTTGGGCACATTTGTATTTTAGATTCCTTTGAGTGGTTTTATTTGTTTGTTTTTCATATATTTAGGACGTTGTATGCTTGCATCATATTTTATAATTTAAATTGTCTTGATTTGTACTTTTTATCCATTATGATATAATGTTGCATTCTTGCTTATATGTGTAAGGATTATTCGTTGTGTGTTCTATGGTTTTTCTTTTAATTATCAATTGTAAATTTTAGTATGTTGTACAGCACTTTGGAGTATTTTTAGATAAGGCGTTATATAAGTGTACTTTTATTATTATTATTATTATTAATACACACTTTGTATCAAGGAAAAGCATGTTTATAATATTTTACATAATGAGCACCGGGATCGGTTTTCTAGCGTCCAAAGGTCACGGCGCATGGGTCACTGGAACAAAAAGTGTGCGCGTGGGACTTTTTTATCATTCGTGTTTTTTTTTTACAATTTGGGGTGCAAATCTTTCCCCTTTCCGACCATCCCTTTCTTCTGTTACATGTGCTCACGATTGTGTTTTGTCTTTCTTTTGATGCCTGGATTGTGTGTGTACCTATTTAGCAGAACCTATACCTATCCAAATTTGAAGGGTATATAAATCCAGAAACTGCTAGAGGATTGTCGTGATTTTCACGATCTATAGAATTGGACAGAATAGAAGCAGACCTTTGTAATTTTAACAAATGCAACAGAATTATTCACGACTTAATAAATAGTTTTGTATAGATTTTGATATGGACGTCTTCAGTCACAGTGCTTATTACAAGAAAGCATAGCTTAGATAAGGATAGAGAAGGCTAAGTTTCATTGAAATAAAGGATAAGTGCATTATTTATATAGAAATTCTACAAGATTTTTCATTGTGACTCTATTCGTATAAAGATGACACCTAAAAAGGAGTGCAAAATGGCCGGTTTCTCCTTGTTTGTCTGTTACGAACACCTTTTCTCCTCTTTTCAAGGAATTCAAACTAAAACCAATTGATTATTCTTCATTCGCATTGTTCACAACACATAATTTGTCGAAGAAATAAATCGTGACTGAATTAAAGCCGACTTAGTGAATTCGACAAGTCGCGCATATTTCTTTGCTCTAATTTGTGTCGAAAGTGTATCGTATTGAAATTGTTTGCTAAATAGTAGTTTATTTACCTATACTGAATTGATATTAAGGAAGTTAGCTCCTGAGGTTTTGAGTACAACTGCGCAGGATTCTACAACTAAGTATTCACTGGTTCAATACTGATCCCATTGGTGCAAATATATTACACATCTATTGCTGAACCCTATCCAGTTGAATTTTTTTGGTGTCAATTCAAATTTTGAAAGGGTTTGACAGGGACTATATTTTGTGGCGGAAGGATTCACAAATCAAAAAGTTCTAATTCTGCTTGATATTACAGTTTCTGTTTCATCCAATGTACCGTCTATTTTTATACCCCTATACGTGTACTTCAATTTTATAATTTATGATACAGGGAGTTGAGTCTTGGAACTAGTTCAAATGTTGTAATTTATTAACTTGGTTGATATATTTTTCCAAACAGAACACCGAATCTTAAAAAAAGTTTTAATTAATTTACTCGAAATTTTGTATAAAAATTCAGTATTTTCGCCAATAATTCAAAAAATTGATCTCCAACCCTCACTTGTTTTTAGTTACATTTTAAATTGGAAGACCAGACCTTGACAATTATGTAAAATTTTAGAAATTGACATTACTCCTAATATGTCCTTTCAAACTCTCAATTTTGATATCATGAAGTTTTTCGTATATCAAGTGCAAAAAGGTCATTATTTATTTCCTTTACTAGTATTAATTTCTTTTTTAATCTGTAGTGTTAGAGGACATGATTATGTATCTATTTTATGTAGTGATTGATTTGTGTTGCCTAAGTTGTGTTGACACTAACAGAAAAATCAAATTTTTAAAATTGAATAAATTTTAAGTGCAAAAAGGTCATGTTTAGAGCACTATAGTTCAATAACAAGCGTTGCGACCCCAGTTTTTCTTTTTAATTTCCTAATTCTTCTTCAATGTATAAATAAAAAATACACTTTCCAAAAATTTGACATTACTCTAAATGTCAGGTGCGAACCTCTTTAAGCTAAATAAACCAAACAACACTTGTATTCTAAACAAAACATAGGAAAATGTATGTTGATGTTTAATTCCCCTCCGTCACTTATTTGAGGGACTGGTCCTTAAAACTTGAGATGGTTGACTAGGCCAACTTTTGTTCTGTAACTTTTAACAAAATGTTTTTAATTTTCAAGATAGAAAGGATAATCATTTTGTGGTCCATCCCCTGAATTCCTTAAAAGGGAACTTAAGGCAAAATTTAAAGATGGCATATTGTTTAGAGTCACATTCTGATCAATTTATAGTATACATGTATAACGCTTTACAAAATATGTTTCGTTTAAGAGATAGAAGGTATCAAAGTTTCGTACAATATTCCCATTAAAATCTCTTATTGCGAAATTAATGTAAATTTCGCTGACATTAGCAACTGCAAAATGTCAAAACGAACAACTTTGCTTAAATAATGCTTAACAAATTCTCTTTAGTTTTTGAGATATTTAGAAAATACTTTGACCCCTCTCGGACCTTTATTTCACCTCGTCGAGTAGGTCTCGTCATTATCTACAAATTTTGTTCTTTATGTCTTGTCAAATTACTTCTGCATAAAAAGACATTAAAGAAAATATGTCCAAAAATGCTGTTAAAATTTTGAGGATCTTTCTGGTTTTAGCGAGCTATGCTGTCTGGTGCAAACAGCTAGCAAACTAATGACAACACAAATACATGTGTGCTAATATGTACTTTATTCTGTATGTATGAAGTCGTAAAAGGCTACAACAAAAATAGGAAAGAAAATTACTCCCAAGGTTCACATATTAGCAAAATGAAAAAAATATATTAATTCAAAAGGAAAACATGATAGTTATGAAAGAATCTATAATGTTCAAAACTAATTCAGAAATGTTTAAAAACTTACACGATGGTCTACATCGAACGATGGCGAAGGATAGAATATGCTGCTGGAATTGCAAAGGAGTGTTTGAAGTAAAAACTTTAAAACAGGAAGTACTCAAAAAGAAAGTGAAAGTTTACAATAGATAATTCATACATCATTTATAAATAGGTTGTACGTGTAATAAGTTGTAGCAACACACTCCCCGCCTGGTATGAAAATATCACTAAACTGGCATAGAAAAAAAACCCTCAAACATAATAAAAATGTTACAATGTTTCGATTTTAAATGTCCATAAAGCATTCACACTTCTGTGGAATTATTCACCGTTGTAGAATCACTCAGAATGACAAAGAAGCACAATTTCAGTAATTGGGCGCATATATATGTGTGGCTTACCATCTTTGATAATTTTAACTTCAGGTTTACGAACCAGGCCATCTTTTCCTGGGAACACCGGTTCGACAAGTCCTGTTGGCCAATAATTACAATGAGTCACTGTCTTTTAACAAAACTAAATCCCCAACCCGAATATTTTCTTGCATGGTTTTCCATTTGCGTCGTACTTGTAGTGATTGAAGGTATTCACGCCTTCATCGAGACCAAAATCGCTCGGCCAAGGTTTGCACATATCTCCATTGAGAGGTGTACACGTTATGTAAACTAAGATTCTCGAAATCTTCAACTGAATGGTTAACCTTTTGAGGTAGTAGAGCGCTTGGCGATAATATACATGGCGAATCAGGGTCTGTGGAGACGGGTACCAATGGACGTGCATTTATGATGGCTGTGGCTTCAGCCATAAAGGTGCACAATACTTCATGCGTGAGTTTGGTATGTTTGACCTCAAACAAAATAGAGTCCAATATTCGACGGGTAACACCTATAAGGCGTTCCCAAGCACCTCCCATGTGCGATGAGAGGGATGTGTTGAACCTCAACACATTTTTTTGTTTTTGAAGGAATGCTTTCAAAGATGAATCTTCAACATAAATGGAGTTGATCCTAAGTTCTCTTGTTCCATCAACAAAGTTAGTCGCCCTGTGTGAAAAGAATTCTTTCATATATCTCCTGATTGAGATGAAACGACGTAAGGCATTAATAAAGGATGAGGTAGTCATTTCTTCAATAACTTCTATGTGGACTCCACGACAGGATAAACACGCAAACAAAACAGCCCACCTTTTGGAATTTGCAGAGCCACCACAAGTTCGTCTTGTCACGATATCCCACGGTCCAAAACAGTCGACTCCCACATATGTGAAAGGCGGACAAGATGTCAGTCTTTCTTCTGGTAAATCTGCCATCTTTTGGGACACAAAGGCTCCACATAACCTACGACATTTCACACAGGAAGAAATTAAGGAGTATACAAGTCGCTTACAGCTAGTAATCCAATAACCTGCAGTTCTAATAGCACCATCTGTCAGGTGGCGTCCTTGATGGCGTACCAATTCATGAAAATGAAGTACGATGAGTTTTGCTATGTGGTGTTTGCCGGGAACAAGAACTGGATTTTTCTCACCAAGTAACATTTTGGAGCTATGCTTCAACCTTCCTCCAACACGTAGTATTCCACTTGAATCAAGAAAAGGATCCAGTCTTAGAATTTTCCTTTTCTCAGAATGGTTTTTTCGCATTTAAGGTTTTCGATCTCTTTCCGGTAGGTTTCCTGCTGAACTTGGCTGATGACAAACATTTCGGTGTCTTTGAATAGATCTACGTATGTTTTCTGTCCATTCTTCTTTAGCCGATTTAATATGGAGAGTTTCAGAACTAAAATGGCCTTCCCATTTGTCAAATCTCACAAAACGAGGCTCCAATAGAAAATTGTGTTTTCATAGAAACTGCATCCTGACGAATTTCACTATCATATTCTGGAGAAATAAGAGGAAATGTTTCTGCCATAGTCTCATCATATACATGTTTCAGCCATTCAGGACCAGATATCCAACGATTCACCAATGAGTCTAATGCGTTAGAGTGCCTAGTTGCAGCATCTGCTGGATTGCGGTCTGTAGAGACATAGGGCCACTGTGACGGAGATCAGATTCTATGGATCTTTTCCACCCTGTTGCTGACATACATGAAGAATCTCCGGGTAGTGTTCGAGATATATCCTAGAACTACTTTGCTATCCGTGTAGTAATGAAAACGGTCCAAAGATATACCGGTACTCAAGTAAGTTGATATAGCTTCTACTTCAGTGGCTAACACTGCTCCACATAATTCCAATCTGGGAATGGTATGACCTTTGGGGGGTGCAAACTTGGACTTGTCCATGAGGAATCCTACAGACGAATCTCCAGATTCACAGATCACTCTAAGGTACGCTACAGCAGCTATTACCTGCTCGGAGGCATCAGAAAATACATGAACATCAACATGATGTGCAGTAGAAACTGAGGTAGGTACGATCATACGTGGAACATGGTAACCGTTCATAGACTGTAAAGCATCTAGCCAAGATCTCCATTGGTTGATATTGTCGTTAGATAGTGGTTCATTCCAATCACTTCCAGATGGTACAAGTTCACGCTGGAGTATTTTACCACTGATTGTCACAGGTGAAATGAATCCCAAGGGATCAAATAAACTGTTCATTGTTGATAGCAGTCCTCGTTTAGTTAGTGGCTTTTCATTGTCCGCAATTTGAAACATAAACATATCTTTGTTCAAATCCCAAATCATCCCCAAGTTGTGCTGAACAGGTAAGGTTTCATAAACGTTAAAGTTTTTCAAATTCTTTTCCAAGTCGTCCATACGAAAAGCCTTCATAACATCAATACAGTTTGAAGCAATTTTATTTAGACGAATATGTCCATGTTCTCTAAAGTGTTGTTTGTGTTTTCCTCATGAGATTCACAGCTTCAGATGCACTTGGAAATGAGATAAGTCCATCATCAACATAGAAATTGTTGTTGACAAACTCTTGAACGTACGAGTCACCGACTGACGAGGCCTTGTGGAGGCCATATGTAGCTACAGCTGGGGACGGACTATTTCCAAATACATGACTTTTCATGCGATATTCAATCAGAGGTTTTGTAAAGTCATTATCTTCATACCAAAGGAACCTAAGATAGTCGCGATGTTCTTCATGTACATGAAATGCATAAAACATTTGCTCAATGTCCCCACAAATAGCTATTGCATCCTTTCGGAAACGCATAATTCCAATGAGATTGTTTGCTAAATCTGGTCCAGACATTAACACACTGTTCAAGGAAATATTGTTACATTCTGCAGAAGAATAAAAAACACCCCTTATTTGGTTCGGCTTTTTAGGATGGTACACCCCAAAAAGTGGAAGGTGCCAACATTCACAGTCTATTTGAGTGGGAGCTACTTCAGTTACCCCACTTCTTAGCACTTTTGACATGAAAGCGAAAATTTTTTCCTTTTTTCTAGGATCCTTGCGAAAACTGGATTCGAGAACCTGAGCACGTTTCTTTGCCTGTAGAAAATTGTTTGGCATCGGAGGTTTACAGTCTTTGAAAGGTAAGAGTGCAGACCAGTGACCAGTCTTATCCTTACAGAACTCTGCATCCATGGGTGAAAGGAATTTCCTGTCTTCAACTGAAGAACCAACTTTATTGTCATTTGGAGTCCTAACAAACACATCATTATGCAAGGTGAAGATAACGAACAGTGATCAATCTCATAACTCCTACAAGCAATACAAAATAGATAGTTGGGCAAACACGGACCCCTGGACACACCAGAGGTGGGATCAGGTGCCTAGGAGGAGTAAGCATCCCCTGTTGACCGGTCACACCCGCCGTGAGCCCCATATCCTGATCAGGTAAACGGAGTTATCCGCAGTCAAAATCAGTGTGCCAAGAACGGCTTAACAATCGGTATGAAACACGTCAGACAGCATTTGACTCAATGCGAGGTTGTATTGACGAACTAGATCGTTATAACGACCATAGAATTTGCGAAATGCTGACTTCAATCGAGACTGTTGAAATCCCTGTACCATCAACTTTTTTGTCAGTATCTTACCTCGATTTAAAAACTGACTATACAAAGAACAAGCTCTTGCATATCGAATCAGTTGAGATATATAAACACCATATGCAGGTGATAATGGAATATTGCTACATAAATGTGGGAAGTTGACGATGGAGAAGCTGAAATCATCCCATTTGTCATACAGTTGAGTTGTTAGTTTGCCGTTAATGTCTACTTTCAATAAAATATCTAAGTATGAAGCAGAAGTGGACGACTCTGTGGTGTCCTTTATTTCGAGCTCACAGGGATATATCAAATCGACATATGAATGAAAGCTATCATTGTTAATAGACAAAACGTCATCGATATATCTAAAAGTCGAATTGAAGGTCACAGCGAGAGATTTTTTCTTCTCACGTAGAAGTTTTTGAATAAATTCTGCTTCATATGAATATAAAAACAGGTCAGCTAACAAAGGAGCACAATTCGTGCCCATGGGAATTCCAACAGACTGTTGGAAGACCTGATCACCAAAGACCACGAAGATATTGTCAATGAGGAACTCTAGCATATTTTTTATTTCAACTTCAGAGTATTTGTGCGTGGAATCAGAGTGGTGTTTAACAAAGTAAGTTTTTGAATGACTGATCACTAGATATGAATATTTCCGTTTTCCGTTTTTGTTGAAGAAGCAACTGTCTATGATGTCAAAAAGTCTAGTCTTTAATTTATCGTGAGGAATGATCGTGTATAGTGTTGAAAAGTCATAGGTTTTAATGCTATTGATTTGGGAAAAATTCTGTGATTTCAAGTTTACTAAATGTTCTTTAGAATTTTTTAGAATCCACATTTGATTAACACCACTTCTGGCATATGAATTTCTTTGACATTGATGTTGTCTGGACACAAAGGAAATGTTGTATGGCGGCCATCGTTGAGTATGTTTGTTTTGCGCACATTCACTTCCTTTGGAGGATGAGTTTTGCCAATACAAACTTCACCAATAATGACCCAGCCTAATGGAAGATGTTGAGCAAAGGGCTGACCTTTACTTCCGATGATTTGATCTTTGACATGATGAACGTCGAGTAAGTCGTGACCAATCAATAGTCCAACTTTCACATTCGGATCTAATTCCGGTAATTTCGAAGAAATCTTGTTGAGATGTGCATGGTGAATGACCACTTCTGGTGCAGGAATTTCACATAAGTCACTCGGAATAGAGTCACTTTCTATAACTTCAGGTAAATTGAACTCAGCTGAGCCATCAATTTACTTAACACACAATCCATCAACACACTTTCCTTCAAATGTCGAATTTCCTGAACAAGTGGACAGGTTATAAGTCTTAGTTGCAACTTCGACTCCTAACTGATTCATCAGGTCAGTAGAGATTAGAGTACGGTTGCTCTGATCATCGGTTACAGCATACACACGAGTTGCTGATTTTGGATTTGTAGTAGTAAACACATCCACAAGAACAATTTTGCCACAAGAACGACCTCCAATGACATCACGACACAGTTTAGTGCACAGACTTCCAACTTTCTCTGCTCTCATATATGTTGTCTCACCGCCATGACCCTCTGTAGTGTGATCAGGAGTCTGAGGGTGAACGAACGGAACAGAATTATTGCTACGATTTACATGTAAAGCTGTAGCATGGCGAGAGTTACCACAAATTTCACATTTCACATCCGCAGTACAGTTCTTTGAAATATGATTGTCCGAGGCACAACATCGGAAACAAATACGTTTGTCTCTCAAAAACTTCTGACGATCTTGAAGAGATCACTTTCTGAATCCACGACATTCATTGAGAAAATGACCAGCATTGTGGATAGGACAGCGGACGGAACTTGAGGTTGACATTTCTATCTTCCGAGATGTTACATCATTAGATGTATTTTTTGACTTGAATTTGGCTCCATGCTGAACTAAAGTGAGTGACGTTAGTCCAGGATCGTTACGCATTTCACACATTTCTCGTACATAATTTACGAAAAATGAAAATGGCGGGAATGGAACACAGCGACGTTTCTTATAATTTGAAGCTTGGGTCGACCACTTTTCCTGAAGAGAGGGTGGCATTTTTGTCACAATTGGGAGAACACCAGTTGATGAATCAAAATAACTCAGGACTAGTGTTAATTCAGGATTTGTCATTGCAGATGCCACTTCGATAAGTACGTCCACAAGATCATATAATTTCACGTTATCCTTGTTTGTAAGGGCAGGGAAAGAGTTGAGTTTCCTCTTCAAAGCCTGCTCTATCATCACTGGTCTACCATATCTATCATGAAGACGATCCCATATTCCTCTAAGACCAAGGCGTGGATCATGAGGAGTGGCTGAACGCAGAGTCTGTGCAAATTTTGATGATTCCGGTCCTAACCATTTCACAATTAAGTCCATTTCTTCAAAAGGGGTGAGCGAGGGTTCACTTCTTATACTACGAAATGAAACAGACCACGCTGCAAAGGTTTCTGCTTTGTCATCAAACTTTGAAAATCTTGTGAGGTGATCTTTTCTGAGCATGAATTTTGAAAAATCTATCATAGGAGCAACACAGGGATTCTCTGTTGGAATATTAGTACGTGCAAACTTGTATGAGCTCGAAATAAAGGACACCACAGAGTCGTCCACTTCTGCTTCATACTTAGATATTTTATTGAAAGTAGACATTAACGGCAAACTGACAACTCAACTGTATGACAAATGGGATGATTTCAGCTTCTCCATCGTCAACTTCCCACATTTATGTAGCAATATTCCATTATCACCTGCATATGGTGTTTATATATCTCAACTGATTCGATATGCAAGAGCTTGTTCTTTGTATTGTCAGTTTTTAAATCGAGTTAAGCTACTGACAAACAAATTGATGGTACAGGGATTTCAACAGTCTCGATTGAAGTCAGCATTTCGCAAATTCTATGGTCGTTATAACGATCTAGTTCGTCAATACAACGTCGCATTGGGTCAAATGCTGTCTGACGTGTTTCATACCGATTGTTAAGCCGTTCTTGGCACACTGATTTGACTGCGGATAACTCCGTTTACCTGATCAGGATATGGGGCTCACGGCGGGTGTGACCGGTCAACAGGGGATGCTTACTCCTCCTAGGCACCTGATCCCACCTCTGGTGTGTCCAGGGGTCCGTGTTTGCCCAACTATCTATTTTGTATTGCTTGTAGGAGTTATGAGATTGATCACTGTTCGTTATCTTCACCTTGCATCTGCTCGCTGTCGGGATATACATGTATACTGGAGAAGGGTTTTGCGGAATGTTCACTGTAGGTATGCCATGGAAATTAGTCAAACCTGTGTTGTGATATTGAGGTACTGGTTCACTAATGTCAACTGGAAGAATATTAGGAAGTTCTACAGGAGGGGGGGTTCACATGAGGG